>NC_058081.1:164913070-165211696 GCF_014858855.1 Bufo gargarizans
GAAACAGGTGACATACCCACCCTGTAACTTGCTGGGAATGACGATCTCCAAATCCCCCTTTTTAGGCCAAAGAACAGGATGACCATGCACCTTCACTGTGCATATGAATGAGATATCAGAAATAGCTAAGTTTACTTAATCGATTGCTGCCGTCACTCTCATTCATTACTGTGCAAGGGAACGGTGACATAGTCATCCTATGGCAAGTTTTGAAATCTAGATATTTTTTCTCTAACCTAAGCAAGGGATTGTTTATATGCAGTGGATATAAAAAGTCCACACACCCCTGTTAAAATGTCAGGTTTCTGTGATAAATCTTTTCAGAACTTTTTCCACCTTTAATGTGACCTATAAACTGTACAACTCAATTGAAAAACAAACTGAAATCTTTTAGGTAGAGAAAAGAAAAAATATAAAAATAAAATAATATGGTTGCATAAGTGTTGAAGCACCTTTTGATTTTATTACAGCACTCAGTCTTTTTGGGTATGAGTCTATCAGCATGGCACATTTTGACTTGGCAAGATTTGCCCACTCTTCTTTGCAAAAACACTCCAAATCTGTCAGATTGCAAGGGCATCTCCTGTGCACAGCCCTCTTCAGATCACCCCACAGATTTTCAATCGGATTCAGGTCTAGGGTCTGGCTGGGCCATTCCAAAACTTTAATCTTCTTCTGGTGAAGCCATTCCTTTGTTGATTTGGATGTATGCTTTGGGTTGTTGTCATGCTGAAAGATGTTCAGCTTTCTACCAGAAGCCTGAAGGTTTTGTGCCAATATTGACTGGTATTTGGAACAGTTCATAATTTACTCTAGCTTAACTAAAGCCCCAGTTCCAGCTGAAGAAAAACAGCCCCAAAGCATGATGCTGCCAATGCCATGCTTCACTGTGGGTATGGTGTTCTTTTGGTGATGTTCAGTGTTGTTTTTGCACCAAACATATCTTTTGGAATTATAGCCAAAAAGTTCAACCTTGGTTTCATCAGACCATAACACCTTTTCCCACATGCTTTTGGGAGACTTCAGATGTGTTTTTGCAAAATGTAACCTGGCTTGAATGTTTTTCTTCGTACAAAAGGCTTGCGTCTTGCCACTCTACCCCATAGCCCAGACATATAAAGAATACTGGAGATTGTTGTCACATGTACCATACAGCCAGTACTTGCCAGATATTTCTGCAGCTCCTTTAATGTTACTGTAGGCCTCTTGGTAGCCTTCCAGACCAGTTTTCTTCTCGTCTTTTCATAAATTTTGGAGGGACGTCCAGTTCTTGGTAATGTCACTGTTGTGCCATATTTTCTCCACTGCGTTCCATGGTATATCTAATGTCTTGGAAATTCTTTTGTACCCTTCTCCTGACAGATACCTTTTAACAATGAGATCCCTCTGATGCTTTGGAAGCTCTCTGTGGACCATGGCTTTTGCTGTGGGATGCGACTAAGAACATTTCAGGAAAGACCAACTAGAGCAGCTGAACTTTATTTTGGGTTAATCAGAGACACTTTAAATGATGGCAGGTGTATGCTGACTCCATGATTTTAAATGTGACTGCTTAATTCTGAACACGGCTACTTCCCCATTGATAAGAGGGTGTGCACACTTATGCAACCACGTTATTTTATTTTTTGTTTTCTTCCCTCCACCTAAAAGATTTCAGTTTGTTTTTCAATTGAGTGGTACAGTTTATAGGTCACATTAAAGCTGGAAAAAGTTCTTAAATGATTTATCTTTGTCTCATTTTTTTACAGCACAGAAACCTGACATTTTAACAGGGGTGTGTAGACATTTTATATCCACTGTAAGTATGTAAGTAAAACATAACTTTCTTACATATAATATCCTGGCGCCAGCAATCACATAATCTTCTGGCCCTGGTAGAAAATGAAAGTGTCTACTCATACATTATACCATACTGCCTGCAGTAATTCTGTTCCAAAGAGTAAATCTTTTACTATGACTACACTAGTTGCGAAAATACCTCTATATATACTTAAAATATTCTGATATATAGATCCATGTTTTTTACTCTTGATGCGAAAGGTACTACAGGACCTATATGTAATGTTATATGGTTGGTGCGCTTAAAATAGAAATGATAAATTCTCAAACCCAAACACTTAAAAAAGTATAGCATGTGCGCAACAAAAAAAAAAAAAGGTGAGCAAGGCAAACCAATACCAATAGCAAGAAATGCACAAAATAGTGAACTAATCCATAAGAAATAAGGAAGCAAAAGGATGCTCACGAGACCCTGAGAGGAAGTGTGTGTGTGTGTGTGTGGGAGGGGGGCTTGCCCTGATTGGATCACAGGTGGACAACCAATCAGTGGGTAGTAGGCAGGGAGGCGCCCTTACAGAATGAGCAGAACAGAGTGTTGTGCTGTGAATGAGGGTGGATAGGAGTAGCAGTCTGTGGCAAAAAAACTATCTTAGGGACAGTGTACAGTGACAATCAAGCTTTTATTCTACTGTCAGGGGCACTTTAGGGAAATGTTAGAAAGAAGAAGAATTGTGTAGAATAGGAAAAGGCAGGGAAAGCTTCTAGTCAGGGAATGAGAAGCTGAGGCTGTGTGTGCTCGGCAGTGCCTTCTAGCTGTGCAATTATGTACATTAGGCCAAATGTCTTTAATACTGAAGGGTTTCAAATGAAAGACCCAGGGCCAGGCCTTGTCCTCCCAGAGCTAAAATGTGAATAGTAGCAGTACCAGTTATCTGGCCAGAAGCAGTAATAATAGTAGTAGTAGGCCACAATTTTCCCTGGCTTCAGAAAGGCGTAACATTATCATTAGGAGAAAGAGGGTGAAATTGTGAATTGGTTGCCTCACTCCTCCTCTCAGTCACAGCAGGATGACATGAAGGTGACTTATGTGTCTGTACCTCGGTGTCAGGGGTCACAGCCTCAGAGAAGCCTTTCAGTGCTATGATCTCTGTCTTCCTAGTAGGGAGCCTTCTTTTTTCCTAAGAGGCAACAAAACCCCACCACACCCTATGGCACATAGTCAAGAAAGTCTCCCTGTTGATGACTTGTGTAAGAGCAGTTAACGCTTGGAATGTCCTCAGGAGAAGGTTATGGAGGAGGTGGGGGATCTCTAACTGTGGTGTTGGTGGTAATATTGGCACTTGTAGCCACGGTATTGGTAATGTGGAAGTTGAGGCAAATACAGAGCAGGGAAACGGGAGAGGGACCAAAGAGCCCTCCATGATATATCACAATCTGAAAAAAGTGGTGGGGAGGATGAGGACTCAAATTATGATAGTGTGTTGGATAGGACCATGGAGACAGAATGCAGTGCTAATAAGGAAGGGGAGAAATCTGAGGAGAAGGGTGGTGGTCGCAGAGGCAATAAAGAGTGGAGGCAATTTATGGAAAAAAAAGGGGCCAGATCTGTTTACATTGTGGTCAGCTCAGGAACTGGTGATGCCGCTAATACTGTGGGTGTAGGCAGAAAATGTACCAGACCTATGCCAAGCTCGGTTTCTGCAAGCTCTGTGCAAGCAACTCCGTATGTCGACTTTTTAGGACTGGCCAGAATTCCCAATTCCCAATCAGACAATTCTGTAGTCCTTCTCCGAGTATTGTTTGTGCCAGCCAGCCCGCATCCCCAAGCAGTACAGTGTCTGTGTCAGTACAAGTTTCTTTCGGTGCAGTCGCTGCCTTACCATTTAGTAGAGTCTGCTACCTTTAGTGTATGATACATAGCTGGCATTATTTCTCTCAAAAACTCATCCCTGCCTTGTACTCTTAAGTGGCAGAGAACATGGAACGCTCCTTGCGATTTTCGACGTGCAACAAGGTGCATGTCTTTCATGGCCCACTCAAAGAAGGTCCTTTTGACCCTTCCAAGTTTGTGTCGGCCTGGCTCCAACACTTATCCACCTCCTGCATTATGGACATGCTCCTGTCACCAAAAATAGCAGGACACAGCCTTGCTCCCACTCCCTCTCCTTCCCATAACATGTGTCCAATCAAGAGTCACCATGTGGTGTTGGAGCTGTTCGGCCTGGGCAAGGGTAGCCACACAGATGAGCAGTTGCTAAAGTACATCAAGCAGAAAACATCCTGTTGGCTGTTACTCCACCCACCAACTGGGCAAGGTGGTCAATGACAATCTGCACATCATCCTGGCCGCCCTGAACCTGAGGTAAATAACACATGTTATATGCATAGTACACGTGATGAACCTAGTCAGGCAACGCTTTAAAAAAAAAAACACTGGCTTGCAGTGCTTATTTGGTGAGGAAGGCTCTCCTGGACTTGCAGCAACAGAGTGGTCTGCTGTTGCACCGTTAATCTGTGACGTTCTAACTCGCTGGAATTCAAAATTGCATATGCTAGAGAGTCTGTTCAAACAGTAGAAAGCTGAGAAAGCAGAAGGGAGCATGTGTTGTTTCAAGGTCAGGCAGTGACAACTCATCCAAGACACCTGTCGGGTATAGACTCCGGTGTCTGCAGCTCCCTCTGTTGTACTGGGCGGAGTTTTTGCATTAGGGTTGTCCCTTGCTGCAGCGCTGGCCAATCATAACACACAGCTAATTATTTTAATTTATTTTTAACCCCTCCAGCGCAATTTTACTATGCATTCTGTATTCAGAATGCTATTATTTTACCTTATAACCATGTTATAAGGGAAAATAATACAATTTACAGAACACCGATCCCAAGAAGTTCAGGTTTGGGTACCAAACACGCGCAATTTTTCTCACGCGAGTGCAAAACGCATTACAATAGTTTGCACTCACGCGGAAAAACGCACCCGCACATTTTCCCGCAACTCGGTTTTAAAGGGGCCTTTATCACACAGATTGCACAATTATGTGAATGAAAATATAAAAAAGTTATGGCTCTGAGAAGGTAGGGAGCAAAAAAACGCAAATGAAGTAAATTGCTCAGGCTGAAAGGGTTAAAATATGTAGTATTGCTGTAATCATAATGACCAAGAGAATTGAGAGAGTCAATAGGCCAGTTTTACTGCATAGGGAAATCAGTAAAATATAAAACTCATAAAACTGTGGTGGAATAGATTTTATTCCAATTCCACCTCATTGAAAATTTTGTTTCAGCTCCCCACAACATTGTATGAAGTATTAAATGGTACCATTAGAAAGTACAACTTGTCCTGTAAAAAATATAGGACCCATATAGCTATGTGAGTGAAAAATAAATAGTTATGGCTTTGGGGAGGCAGGTAGTAAAAAATAGAAAATTGCTCAGTCAGGAAGGAGTTAACATTTAACATATCCAGGACTTATTATTCAAGCAAATACTTCAACTACGTATAAAGGACCTTCCTCAAGACTCCCATAAATTTTTGAACAAAGGGACCAGGTCAGCAAAATGCAGGTCTTTTTTTTTTTTTTTTAATAGCACTCAGTTTTTTTTTACCATTGACATAAACAAGTAGGTATTTAGCTTTATATTCTGTAAAGAAAAAGGTGTTAACATTGGAAGAGCAGGAGACTGATCCCAGTGACATTTTAACAACACCTGGAAAACAATCAAAGTATTAAAAACAGGTAATGAGCATTATTCAGCCTTCTCTCTGTGGTACTGCGCGTTTCGAGCAGGAGAATGACAAAGTGTGTCTAAGCATTACATTTTGTAGTCACTGCCAAGACATGACAGGAGCAAAAAAAAAAGTTGCTGATGGAAACTGTAAGGCCCTAATTCAGAGATGTTTACTTTCTTCTCTTTTTAATAGGATGTCAGTTCTGGAAAATGGAAGACTTTCCCTGCATCCTATAACATAAATAATCTAGTCTGCTGAAAGTAGAGGAAAGAAATATTATATTCAGTAGGATATAAGTCATCATGGGGCCTGACAGCAAACCTGCTAACTTATTTCCATTTCTGGCTTAGAAAATTCGATGGTTATGTGAAAAGGTAGAACTGTCTCCACTTCCCATTGAAAGTAGAAGGAAATCACTACTGTATGGAGATATAATACAATAAATGCAGCTTACAGTGACCTGTTCTTTCCAGGTCAAATCTGTAACTCACCATGATTTCATAACTTTCTTGTTTAATGAATACAAATAAGTGCAAATACCTTCTATGAATGTAAATGCCCCTGTATATCATAATACGACAGATATAGTTTAGCTGAAGTGCTGATACAAATGACATCATGTACAACCTGTTTCCTGCAATATTTTAAATTGGTTTTGACTTTGGTCTGCGATAAAGGGTGCCGTTCTTAACCATAGTCTATATATGCATCAATATTTAAATATTTATATGACATTATATGACAGGTACATTTCGCTACATAAACAACATCTTTTGGTTGGAATGGTGTATTTTGTATGTGAAGATGGAAAGATTTACATCTAATTTACTAAAATACTAATTTTTTTCGCCTCAAATGAGCAGTTGACAAAAATGTGTGCTTTTTATTTACAATGTCAGGTTTGAAAAAAATTAATGGGGTCATTTATCAAACTGGTGTAAAGTACATCTGGCTTAGTTGCCCATAGCAACCAATCAGATTCCACCTTTCATTTTTCAAAGGAGCTGTCAAAAATGAAAGGTGGAATCTGATTGGTGGCTATGGGCAAATAAGCCAGTTCTGCTTTACACCAGTTTGATAAATGACCCCATAAGTGTCAACTATGATTCCTGCAAGACCAAAATTTTACCTAGAGAATTATTATTATTATTTTTTTTAATCTGTGCTACCGTGGAAAATGTTCAGTGTGCCTTATAAATTGCACAACTTTCTCCAAAAACTAGCAAAAATGGAATGACAAATGTTGGCTAACAGGTTGGACCTCAGTTCTCAGTAGGATCTCTTCTGAAGATTTGGTCAGAATTTAATTAATTAAGGTTTTCAAGACTAGGGCCCATTTTTGATATGGCCAGGCAGAGTGCAGGAATTAAAAAAAGACTCACCTGTCATAAGTGCTCTGGTTCCACTGCTGAGCTCCCCTCTCCTCTGCTTCCAGTTACCTCTGGACCAGAAGCATGATGTGCCTTCTACACACCAGTCAGTCAATGGCCTCAGTGTTGATGTGTGCAGGCATGGCCAGAGAATCCCTTTAAGGCCCCATTACCACAACTGTATTTTTGGTCCACATCGGGTCTGCATTTTTGCAGATAGGATGCAGAGGACAAATTAATTTCAATGGGTTCGCAAAAATGCTGTCTGCATCCATATGTCCATACCGTAGCCCAGCAAAACAGATAGAACATGTCCTATTCCTGCCTATTTTGCATACAAGGACAGGCATTGTTATAATGGATTCACACAAAAAAATGGATGTAATACGGACGTCACACGAAATTCACACAGACTTTTTTGGATCTAGAGCGTATCAATGTACAGTAATTTCAACAACTGAACATCATCATGATGTGCACATCTCTAGATTATACGTGAAAACTATAGTGAGATGTTGAAGGGCATCCCAGCAGAAACTTGCTTAGCTATAGATTGAATAGGCCAGAAGATGTCATCTTGTGAGTTCAACCCAATAACTACTAAACACTTAGTATTTTGCCCAGCTCTGAACAATATTCTTGCAAAGTAAATATTACTAATCTGTCTTTTAGCTTGCATTTCTTCTGTGCTCTCTGACCCCTGATTGTTTAATACAATGCATCCACAAAACAGAACAGTAAATTACTGCTACTTCAGCTACATACTGTCAAGAAACAATCTTTGAAATGGCTCAATCTCTTAATCTATGTGCAATTCCTGCCAAGTCTAAAAAAAAAACAAACAGCTTTTTTTCTGTCTAGAGAAAGTGAAGTGGCTCTTTTTTGCCATTAATGGCTGCTAGATGTTGTCATTTCTTAGGCTTCACCAGGTAACGTGCCCTGAAGACATCGCAGTGCAGACAATATTCTTGGTGAAATGTTTGTTATAATGCCTTTATGATCTTGTGTTAATTCCTTAAAGGGGTTGGCCTATCTGGTACATTGATGGCATATCGCTAGGTTATGCCATCAATGTCAGATTAGGTGCAAACTAAAAAAACTGACCCCCGAAGTGACGGAGAGCATACTGCACATACACGACGTGGTCTCCATTCATTGCTATGGGAATTCCAAAAATAGTCGAAAGTTCATGCTTGCCTATTTTCAGAAGTCCCACAGCGGTAAAAGGAGAGCACACTAAGCAAACTGAGCCACTATAGCATTGCTGGAAATAGCCAAGCCAGAGCTCGGTTAAGGATATGTGAACATAAATTATGGAAAACTCCAGTGGTATGACCAGATGCTGCAGTGTATATTGATCAGTAGAGATGAGCGAATCAAAATCCACTTGGGGATGAGCGAATCTAATTTCAGGATAAAATTCCCCGTGCTTCGCGGTAGCGAATTCATTTACCTGAATTTGTGTAAAAAAATAAAATAAAAATGATAGTAACCTGATTTATTTGCTAGCGAAGAACCGCCAGCCGCCATCTTGCTTAAAGATTTCAGCCGAAATCCTGTGTGA
Source organism: Bufo gargarizans (assembly GCF_014858855.1). Lineage (NCBI taxonomy): Eukaryota > Metazoa > Chordata > Amphibia > Anura > Bufonidae > Bufo > Bufo gargarizans. The sequence continues at coordinate 164,921,511 of NC_058081.1, forward strand.
GGTGACATATGACATCACCACGTCGGCCGGCACGATGACATCATATCGGTCCCGCGATTTTGCGCCAGACCTTCAAGCAAGATGGTGGCGCCTGGCCCCTTGTGAGCAAATGGATCAGGTAAGTATTTATTTATTTTTTAACTTTTACACTCTTTCATCCATATCAGATGCTGTGATCATGTATGAATGCGGCATCTGAGGGTACAATGACGGGGTCGTCACAATCGCCACTCCCTGTCAAAGAAATTACCTTGTGATTAAGTAATTTGTCATGAAGCAGATTTTTTGGGTAAAATTTTGCAAAGCATCCGAATTGAATTTTCTCAAAATTCGTTCATCTCTATTGATCAGCCATAATATTACAATAACACTGATTATCTTGTACCATTGCCATCTTTCATGGGGTAGAAAATAACAGGCAGCACGTTAACAGTCAGTTTTTGAAGTTGTGCTGGAAGCAGAAAAAAATGGGCAAACACAAGGATCTGAGTAAATTATAATGGATAGACAACAGGGTCAGAGAACCTACAAAATGGTAGATCTTGTGGGTTGTTCTCAGTAAGTAGAGTTGAGCGGACACCTGGATGTTCGAGTTCGACAGGTTCGGCCGAACTTTACAAAAAAGTTCAAGTTCGGGACCTGAACTTGACCCCGAACCCCATTGAAGTCACTGGGGACCCGAACTTTGGATGTGGTTAAGAGCATGGCAAGTGCTCTACAAACAAATGTGGATAGAGATATGACTTAAAATAACATAAAATACACAAAAATAAAAAATTATAATCTTGATCTAGGAGGACGAGGTCCATATGGAGCAGGAGGTTGAGGAGGCGGTGGATGTGACAGTGTAGGTGGAAGCGGCGGTGGAGGAGGAGGAGGTAGCCTACACTTATTTTTGGTTTTAATTTTTTATAATTTTTTTTTGTTTAAATTAGGGTACACTCCAAAACATTGGGAAACATAACCTGTGATAACCCCTTCCAGCCGTGCTAAACAAACTTTCAGACAATACACTGGCTGCAGGGCAGGCCAGCACCTCCAAGGCGTAAAGGGCAAGCTCAGGCCATGTGCCTAATTTGGAGACCCAGAAGTTAAAAGGGGCAGACCTACCAGTCAGTAAGTGTAGGCGTGAGCACACATACTGCTCCATCATGTTGCACGTCCCTGTGATGTCCACAATCCAATTGGATATCTTCTCTATCAACCATCAATGTTCTTTTATGCGCCTACCATGGTGATCACGGGTAACGGGGAACCAGGGTTCAATGCCGGAGAGGGAGTGTGAGAAAGGGATTCCACACCCAAGGTAGGTCAATGGCTGCAATGTGATCGAGTGGAAATGTGGGACGAGTTGTTAAAGCGGAAGCATCAAAGTAAAGGAGGGGGCGCGCGGCAATTACCCACTCCCGACTCGGGGAAATAGTGACGATAAATAACAATGCAGGACTCTTAAGATGCCTTGTTATTGGAATGATTAATAAAAAAATATAGGGAATGTCACTGGGGTATTTTGGATTTGGAAACGTTAGACAGGAGAGGCCCTGCTGCCACTTTGTTGACTCTAGATAACTTCTGCCTGATCGCACGTCCCCGTGACATCAACGATCCAATTGGATATCTTCTCTATCAACTTTTAATGTTCTTTTCTGCGCCTACCATGTTGATCACGGCGAATCAGGGTTAGCGGCGAATCAGGGTTCCATGCCGGAGAGGGAGCGTAAGAAAAACACATCCAAGAGAGGTCAATGGCTGCAATGTGATTGAGCTGAAATGTGGGACAAGTTATTAAAGCGGAAGGATCGAATAAAAGGGCCAATTAAAGACAAATTTTACAAATTTAAGTCCCTGTCACCTACGCAGAGGAGGGGTTTTTCATCTGCAATAATGGGTAAATGTCACCCACCAATTCAACAGACGATTTTACAAAAAATAAGGTCCCAGTCATCTATGCAGAGCAGGGGTTTGTATACAGCAAAATTGGTAAAATGTCACCTGACAATGTAACAGATGATTTTTTGCAATTTGCGTCCCTGTCACCTATGCAGAGCAGGGGTTTATTCAAGACAAAAATGGTAAAATGTCACCCAAGAATGTAACAGACGAATTAGTGAGATGTATTTCTTTGTCCACTAGGTAGAGCAGGGGTATATCACAGCCAAAAATTTGTGAATTTCACCAGACAATGTAACAGAAAAAATTAGTGAAATTTATTAACCTGTCCACTAGGTAGAGCAGGGGTATATCACAGCCAAAAATTGGTGAATTTCACCCGACAATATAACAGACAAATTAGTGAAATTTATTAATCTGTCCACTAGGTAGAGCAGGGGTATATCACAGCCAAAAATTTGGGATATATAACCCAACAATTTATCAGACAAATGAGTGAAATGACTTAAATTAAAATAAAATACGTAAAGATTAACAAAAAATAATCTTGATGTATGAGGTGGAGGTCCAAATGGAGTAGGAGGTTAAGGAGGAGGTAGACGTAGCGGTGTAGGTGGGAGCAGCGGTGGAGGAGGATGAGGTAGCCAACACAGTTTTTTTGTTTTAATTTCTTTTTTTTTTTAAGACGTTCCATATCAGCTGGTGGTGCTAGTTGTTGTGGAGTGCTGACAAAGCTTTTCCACATTTCAGCCATGCTAACCCTGCCTTCTGAGGTGCTGGCGATGCCCTAGCTGTGTTGGCAACCTCTTCCTCCACCTCTGCCTATGCCTTGTGCTTCCACTGTGCTCCCGCTGTCAGGTGGGAATGCCACAAGCAGCTCATCTACCAGCGTGCGCTTGTAGTCGCGCAGCTTACGATCACACGCCAGTGATGGAATTAAGGACGGTACGTTGTCCTTGTAACGGGGATCCAGCAGCGTGGCCACTGCAGCATGTAATCGCTCATGTGTGCTAGGCTGCCCTGAGGCAAAGAAAAGCTGTCCTCTGTGGGAGGTGTATCGCCTGTGTCCTCTGTATCCCCCCAGCCACGCACCAGTGATGGCCATGAGCTGGTTTGTGTGCCACCGTGCTGTGAACACGGTTCCTCCTCCATCTCCTCCTCCTCATCCTCCACCTTGTCATCCTCCAGAACTGTGCCCTGGCTGGACAATTGTGTACCTGGCGTTTGTGGTTGCAGGAACCCACCCTCGGAGCCACTTGTGAATAACTGTCCTGAAACCCTATGAAATGATCCCTCTTCCTCCTCCTCCTCCTCCTGTGCCACATCTTCCATCATCGCCAGCAGCGTTTTTTTCAAGGAGGCATAGAAGTGGGATATTAACGCTGAGAACTGCATCATTGGCACTGGCCATGTTGGTGGAGTACTTGAAACAGCGCAACAAGGCACACAGGTCTCGCATGGAGGCCCAGTCATTGGTGGTGAAGTGGTGCTGTTCCGCAGAGCGACTCACCCGTGCGTGCTGCAGCTGAAACTCCACTATCGCCTGCTGCTGCTCGCACAGTTTGGCCAGCATGTGCAAGGTGGAGTTCCAACTTGTGGGCACATCGCATATGAGGAGGTGAGAGGGAAGGCCGAATTACCCTGCAGCGCTGATAGGCGAGCAGCAGCAGGTTGAGAACACCGAAAGTGCGCACAGACGGCCTGCTCTTTCTGAAGCAACTCTGACATATCGGGGTAATTTTTAAGGAACCTCTGCACCACCAAATTCAGCACATGCGCCAGGTAAGTAATGTGCGTCAAACCAGCTAGTCCCAGAGCTGCTACGAGATTTCGCCCATTATCGCACACCACCAGGCCTGGCTTGAGGCTCACTGGCACAAACCACTCATCAGTCTGTTCTTCCATGCCCGTCCACAGCTCCTGCGCGGTGTGGGGTTTGTCCCCCAAACAGATAAGTTTTAAAACTGCCTGCTGTCGTTTAGCCCTGGCTGTGCTGAAGTTGGTGGTGAGGGTGTTACGCTGACCGGATGAGGAGGCGGTAGAGGATGAGGAAGCAGAGTAGGAGGAGGAAGCAACAGGAGGCAAATTGAAGCACCCTGCAATCCTCGGTGGTGGAAGGACATGCGCCAAACTGCTATCTGACTCAGGCCCAGCCGCCACTGCATTTACTCAGTGTGCTAAATGGAGATATAATGTCCCTGACCATGCTTAATGGTCCACGTATCTGTAGTTAGGTGGACCTTGCCACAGATGGCGTTGTGCAGTGCACACCTGATTTTGTCCCCCACTTGGTTGTGCAAGGAAGGTATGGCACGCCTGGAAAAGTAGTGGCGGCTGGGCACGACGTACTGTGGGACAGCCACCGCCATAAGGCTTTTAAAACTCTCCGTCTCCACCAGACGGAATTACAGCATTTCAAATGCCAGTAATTTTGAAATGCTGACATTCAGGGCCAGTGATCGCGGGTGGGTAGGGGGTACTTTGTCTTTCGCTCCAGTGTTTGGGAGATAGAGAGTTGAAAGCGTCCATGGTACATTGTGGATATGCTTGGTGACCCAGGTGGTGGCGTTGCTGGCAGATCGTCTGTTTGCGGGGTGGCAAGTGGCACTGTCACTCCAGAGGTGAATGAAGAGGCCGAGACTGCAGCAGAAGAGGAAGCAGGTAAGAGCCAGAGACCTTTCTTTGCTTTTGAGGTGTCTACTCCACTGCAGCTCGTGCTTTGCACTTAGATGCCTGGTCATGCAGGTTGTGTTCAGGTTAAGAACGTTTATGCCTCAGTTCCGGCTCTGATTGCACAGCATGCAAACCATTCGTGTCTTGTCATCAGCACATTGTCTGAAGAACTGTCACGCCAGGGAACTCGTTGGAGCTGGCTTTGGTGTGCTCGGTTCCTTGCTGCGGTGGGCAGTAGCAGGCGTACTGTCTAGGGGACGGCCGCTCCGTTTTTGTACTCTGCTCCCTCTTCTGCTGTGCTGGTGGCTCTGTGCGACCACCGCCTCTTCCTCCGAACTACACAGGTCACTCGCATGACCTTGATTCCATGTATCCTCCACATCATCTTCCACCCAGTCTTTACCCTTGCCCTCCTTGTCGGTCTGCACACTGTAGAAAGCCACAGCAGTTGGCACCTATGTTTCATTATCATCCGAGACGTGCTGCTGTGGTCCTCCCATGTACTCATCCTGAAACATAAGTGGTTGGGCATCGGTGCACTCAATCTCTTCCACTTCTGGAGCAGGGCTATTTGGATGGCCCTGGGAAACCCTGCTAGCAGAGTCATCAAAAAGCAGAAGAGACTGATCCCTGACTTGGGGCTCAGACTGCTTGGCTGATTTGCAAGGAGGTGAAGTGAAGGACTGATGGACATGGGCTGCAGGTGCCAAGTCTAATTTTTCAACAGGAGACTGGGTGGGAGACAATGTGAAGGAACTGGAGGCACTGTCAGCCACCTAATATACTATCACCTGTACTTGTTCTGGCCTCACCATTCGTAGAGCCGCATTCGGCGCTACCAAATAACGCTGAAGGTTCTGTTGCCTACTCGCACCTGAGGAAGGTGTTTCACTTGTGCGTGTAGCTAGCACAGATTGACCACGTCCTCTCCCTGCAACAGGAGCTTCACCAGCATCATCACGACCCGGGCCACGTCCCTTATTTGACACTCTCCTCATGCTTTGCGTTCACCCACCGAACTAACAGATGTTTTTTGTCAGGCGACAATGTAACCGCCAATAGTCAACAATTAAGTTACCTGAGAGTAAGGCAGTGCTGGTGTCATAAAGAGGAAACATTTCTTGAGGTCACACAACAGTGTGACAGGTGAATTTTATACAATTACTTCACGGTCTCAAATTTTTTTTAATTTGTCAACCAACAATGTAACTGCAGTATTCACTGGTTTTATTTGACTGTGATAAATGCAGCAAAGGCCCTACATGTAGGGTCTTGCAAATAAGTTTTTTTAAACCCAGAATATAACAGCAGTATTTAAAGTTTGTATTTGACTGTCACAAATGCAACAAAGACCGCAAATGTATTATCTTGCCCAAAATGGGTGTTTTTTTTTATAACAGATTATAACAGCAGTATCTAACGCTTCACTGTGACAAATACATCAAAGGCCCCACATGTAGGGTACTGCAAAAAATGGGTGGTTTTTTAAAACCAGAATATTATTGCAATATTTCAAGCTTGTATTTCACTGTGACAAATGCAGAAAAGGACCAAGATGTAGGGTATTGCCAAAAATGGGTGTTTCTTTAAACCCAGAATATAATTGCAGTATTTCAAGCTTGTATTTCACTGTGACAAATGCTGCAAAACCACCAGATGTAGAGTATTACAATAATTGGGTGTTTTTTTAAAACCAGAATATAATTTCAGTATTTCAAGCTTGTATTTCACTGTGACAAATGCAGCAAAGGCCGCAAATTTATAAACTTGCCCAAAATGGGTGTTTTTTTTATTAACAGAATATAACAGCAGTATCTAACGCTTGTATTTCACTGTGACAAATGCAGCAAAGGCCCCAAATAAAGGGTATTGCCAAAAATAGGTGTTTTTTTTAACCCAGAATATTATTGCAATATTTCAAGCTTGTATTTTCACAGTGACAAATGCAGCAAAGGCCCCAGATGTAGGGTATTGCCAAAATGGGTGTTTTTATAAACCCAGAATATTATTGCAGTATTTCAAGCTTGTATTTCACTGTGACAAATGCAGCAAAGGCCGGAAATTTTATTATCTTGCCCAAAATGGGTGTTTTTTTAAACCCAGAATATTATTGCAGTATTTCAAGCTTGTATTTCACTGTGACAAATGCAGCAAAGGCCCCAGATAAAAAGTATTGCCAAAAATGGGTGTTTTTTTAAACCCAGAATATTGCAGTATTTCAAGTTGCATTTCATAGTGACAAATGCAGCAAATAACCCAGATGTAGGGTATTGCCAAAAATGGGTGATTTTTTAAAACCCAGAATATAATTGCAGTATTTCAAGCTTGAACTTGACTGTCACGAATGCACATATGCTGTTCTGGTGCACTGAACTTGCATAAAATGGCGCCCACCTAACAGACGGATAAAAGTTAATTTTCTATGTCACTGGGTTCAGGGCAGGGTAAAAAGATTGTGCACTGCACCCACAAAACAAAATTGCTGTAGATCGCTGAGTTAACAAGCACTTCTGATAAAATATTCTTTCCTATTCTCTCCCTCACAGTAGCAGCATCCTATCCCTACACTAATCAGAGCAGAGTGACGTGCAGCGCTACGTGACTCCAGCTTATATAGAGGCTGGGTCACATGCTGCACTGGCCAATCACAGCCATGCCATTAGTAGGCTTCTAAGGGCACACAAGTTAAATGCTTGTTGATTTGCTGCTCTGCAAAAAAGCGCCATTAAATCGCCGAGCACCGAACCCGAACCCGAACTTTTACTGAAAAGTTCGGGTTCGGGTCCGGGGTCCAAAAATCCTGGAGTCTGATATCAATGGGGGTGACATGAATTTTGTTGTCTGACCTGAGGTCTGCAAGTATCTGAGGGAGGGGAGTACATGAATTTTGGGTCTGGTAAGAGGTCTGCAGGGATTTGTGGGAGGGGGGTACATGAATTTGCGGTCTGATCTGAGATACCAATTAATCGATGGTGGGGTGGGGGTTATTGGGATCCACAGTAATTTGGGGTGTGATCTGGGGTCTGGGAAGGAGGTTATAGAGGAGCCACATGATCCTGGGGTCTGTATCAATTTGTGGTCTGTATAAATTTGGGGTCTTATATGGGGTTTGTATTAACTATAGGGTCTGTCAGGAGGTTTATATTACTTTTGGAAACTGGTCTAGGGTTTGATGCCTAAAGTTTGTTTTTGGCCCAATCATTTTCTAATTCTGTAGCTGTGTTCTTTGGCTTTTTTATTTTCGCAGTACAGTAATTGGGGGCATTGGGCAGCACAGTCGGTACAGTAATGTGGGCACACGGGGTAGCAGCGGCACAGTATTGGTGGAAGCAACGGGATTGGCATGTTAAAGGGGCAGCTAGATTCTTTGCTGTAGAGCGTGGGGATGGACTGCAGAAGCAATGAATGAAGGCAGTGGTGTAACCTAATCTCCTGGGCCCTAATGTAAAATCTGCAATCTCCCCATCTACCATATGACAATTATTAATCTTGTCTGTAAAACGAGGGGCACTCAGCTATCAGAGAACTCTGGACAACAATGACAGATAAAATGGATGTAGTTTATTGAGCACTATATAAATAAAATGGATTAACATATGATGTTAATAGGATAACATTGATATTGACACCATGGAATAATACTCTATTGGACAATAATATCAGATGTAAACCTCATATGAATGTAGGATACTGTCCCAGTGAAGAGGCAGATCATAAATGTCCCAACAATGTGGACTATCAGATAGACCTGTAAAGTGTAGTTTCGTATTGGTATCACTTCATATCATCATCTTATCATCGGCTGGTACATTCCATATCTCCAATATAGGTTGATATATGGTGTAATATATTATAAAAGGTAGTTGGTACGTTAGCACCCGGCTAATAGATGTCTGCTTGTCCTCTTACTCCACCGCCCGGACCTACAACGGTGTCCCGTGTGGTCTCGCGGTCGTTGCGCGGCATCCCACGTGACCTGGCAGTGTCTCACGTGACTGGGTTGTTACCACGTGACCGAAATAAATTACGTCTGAAGGTGATTGGGATATCAACTGTGTGTTCCACGGTGCATTCCAATTGCGAACTATGCGTTCCGCGGTGCGTTCCACTTGTAGGTCGTTAAGTGAACCTTCGCAGACATCTGGATTTAGGGGAATAAAGCTGTAATTGCTTGCATATATCGCAGCATGTAGTATCTGGATTATGTAAATGCTTGCTAAAACATTCCAGCCATACGTGTTTCGGGGTACCGCCCCTTCCTCAGTGGCAGTGTAAGCAAGCAGGAAGTGCAGTGTATTTATACCATGCTAAATTAGTAAGGATGGATGCGATAAGGGTGGCTCACAAATTGTGGCATGGAACAGTGATAATAGAATAAAACGCAATTGCGATAATAATGCGTTTTTGCATACACCCAAGTCCAGCATATGAAAATGAAATATAAATAAAATATTGGCATGCCCAATACTACACATATGTATAATAAAACTAATATAAATGTAAATATTTATAAATATTGATAAAAACAAATATTCATAAAAAAATAATATTAATAAAAACAATGTAAGTAATCTTCACAAAATACAATCAAGGTATCGCTCCCTAATACACATGCTCCAAACTAAATATAGCGTTTGGAAACATTAATTTCATCTAATATTGCAACTGAGAGGCCTCATAATAGATAGATGAATGTCGATGTAAATGAGGAAATGGACTGTCAATGTGGAGGTAGAAGAAAGTGGCCCCGGAGGGGCGATCGGACAGGGAGGGGGGTCCACGTGCTGATAAACAGCCAGACCTGGACCCCATATCCCCACCAGACAACCCCCCAATTATAGGAATCCAAATAACTCCATCTCCGCATTGTGTCCCTTTGGCATAAGAGTATCAAATTCTAATATTCTACGTGATTCTTGCCTAGACATATTCATAATATGAAAACACACAGAGAGAATGCACCAAACAGATATAACACTGACTATGCTGGCAAGACATAAGTAAAGGTATTAAAAACTGAGACTTTCGCCAATATGTTCCAGTCATGGAGATATCGGAGCCCACATGCACCACGTCACGGTTTCTCAGCATGGCAAGGGGTCCTAACCACTGCTCTGACTATGGTGTGAACACGGTCTGGGGATGATATAATTCAGCTCACAGCCAAGCTCCCCACAATTGCCCAGCATAAATGCTGTGGTTGTACAATGTGGATGAAGCCAGGCCGTGAGCCACACCCACACCAGACCATGTGAGGGAGGTTACCAGGTGCAAAAAAGTGCTAGAGTGCCAAATAAAGGCAAACACACTCAAATCTAACAAGACAGAAAATGAAAAACAAAAAAATTTAGTGGCAATTCTGGAGGAGCTGCTCAGCCCATGACACTGTAGCGTGTCTTTAGTTAGGGGAGCAGCCCGACCGCATGTGGACCGCAGTAATCGACTAGCCCCAGCAAAATATGCATACAATGGAGGATATCGACGCGGTCCACATGCACCACAAGAACAAACTACACAGAATGTAGCAATCATAGAAAACACACAGAGAGAATGCACCAAACAGATATAACACTGACTATGCTGGCAAGACATAAGTAAAGGTATTAAAAACTGAGACTTTCGCCAATATGTTCCAGTCATGGAGATATCGGAGCCCACATGCACCACGTCACGGTTTCTCAGCATGGCAAGGGGTCCTAACCACTGCTCTGACTATGGTGTGAACACGGTCTGGGGATGATATAATTCAGCTCACAGCCAAGCTCCCCACAATTGCCCAGCATAAATGCTGTGGTTGTACAATGTGGATGAAGCCAGGCCGTGAGCCACACCCACACCAGACCATGTGAGGGAGGTTACCAGGTGCAAAAAAGTGCTAGAGTGCCAAATAAAGGCAAACACACTCAAATCTAACAAGACAGAAAATGAAAAACAAAAAAATTTAGTGGCAATTCTGGAGGAGCTGCTCAGCCCATGACACTGTAGCGTGTCTTTAGTTAGGGGAGCAGCCCGACCGCATGTGGACCGCAGTAATCGACTAGCCCCAGCAAAATATGCATACAATGGAGGATATGGACGCGGTCCACATGCACCACAAGAACAAACTACACAGAATGTAGCAATCATAGAAAACACACAGAGAGAATGCACCAAACAGATATAACACTGACTATGCTGGCAAGACATAAGTAAAGGTATTAAAAACTGAGACTTTCGCCAATATGTTCCAGTCATGGAGATATCGGAGCCCACATGCACCACGTCACGGTTTCTCAGCATGACAAGGGGTCCTAACCACTGCTCTGTGTGTTTTCTATGATTGCTACATTCTGTGTAGTTTGTTCTTGTGGTGCATGTGGACCGCGTCGATATCCTCCATTGTATGCATATTTTGCTGGGGCTAGTCGATTACTGCGGTCCACATGCGGTCGGGCTGCTCCCCTAACTAAAGACACGCTACAGTGTCATGGGCTGAGCAGCTCCTCCAGAATTGCCACTAAATTTTTTTGTTTTTCATTTTCTGTCATATTCATAATATGATTGCCTACTCTCCAGGATTTCCTGACCCTTTCGATAGCCACAAATGTCAGGGTGGAGGGGTCGCAATCATGATAGTATTTGAAATGCTTGGAGAGAGGGTGGAGCTCATATCCTTTACGAATGTTGGAGATGTGCTCCATCACTCTTTTCTTAAAAATTATTTTAGTTCGGCCTACATATTGTTTATGGCAACTACATCCAAAAGATAAATTACATCTTTAGATTCACAAGTAAGGGTTTATTTGATGTCAATAGTAAAACCATTTTGTGTTGATGCTACTTTTATAGTTTTTTCTCAGAAAGGAAGTAGCTTTACAATTCAGGCATCTCCCACATCTAAAAAAAAACCTCCATCTTTAACCAGTTAGAAGTCTTTCTCTAAGATTATTAATCTTGGTTGTCTGAAGTGTAGTCTGCACAGCACTCACAGGATAAGTATAAACTGTCTTTATTTCCTCTCAGGACATAAACAAGTTAAAAAAGTAGCGCAGACTGGTTTCTGGCAGAGAAGCTCTTAGTCATGGTGCAATTTGTCTGCTCTACCTAGGGCACCCAAATATATAGTCCCGTCCTTGGGTGATCTGGTCTGCCTGAGGAAGATATGGTACCAGAATGCAGTATGGGAAGAAGGCAAGTCGACAAAGCTCTGGGAACTTTATGCTGGGAAATCTTGGTTCCTGGCATTCAAGTAGATGTTACTTTGATACATATCACCTAACTAAATGTTGTTTCAGACCAAGTACACCCTTTCAAAGAGTGCTATCTCTCAAATTACGTGACTTAAAAGATCTGCTGCTAACATCTTGGTGTGAGATACAACCGGACATCTTCAGAGGTTTTGTTAAGTCCATGTCTTGATGGGTCAGAGCTGTTTTGGTGGCTTGAGAGTGACCTACACAATATTAAGCAGGTGATATTAATATTAATATGGTTGATGCGTGTAAATAGTAAGCAGAAATATGGGCAATACTGTCACATTAGACAGTGGAAATGACACCAGTGATCGCTGCTGTATTATACAAAAAATGTAGTAGAAATGAAATTATATCAGGCACAATTACACTTTTACTTCCTTAATTTGACTAAAAAGTTGCTAACTGCAAAATAAATTCCTTGAAAGGTCATACCTTACACACAAACTGGAAGCTTGACATTGCTGGTGCAATTAGTGGTTTCATAAGTTGTGTTTGATCTAAGCTTCATATTTGTGAGCAAATACTAATAAATAATTAACTCATCCCAATACCACAGTGTCAGCATTAAACAGCATAATCGTGTTTTATAAGCAGCCCTGAGTGCTAACGGAGGCAGCGCATCTCGCCTTTCTATTTATACATAAGATTATAGATCTCAATGCTTCCCTTGACATTGACACTGTCAACACAAACACTTCATCCATTGTATTTTCGAGTAGCTCTTTAAGGTATAAATAGATCTCAATTGTTTATTTCAAGTGCTTTTAGTGGTGCAAAAGTAGTTTAATTGTATTTAAAAACTGTCAAATATCAATGGCGATCAATGCTTTCCATTGATTTGTTTGTGGAGTTAAACATGAAGAATATCAGATTCAGGTTCTAACATTAAATAGGCCTTTATTGATCCGCCACAACTATGATCCAGTCAACACAATAATGTAGGTGATTAGAGACATCTGTCCAACTTGGCCTTGGCTTTCTATTACAATGTATTCTGTTTCGCTTGGATCGAGCAAATGCTCAAGCAAACCAGCAGAAGGCCAATATTCTTAACAAAAAAATACTCATCACCTGGGAGAATATATATATATATATATATATATATACAGTTGTGTTCAAAATTATTCAACCCCCAATGCTGTAAAGGGTTTTAGGGAATTTAGTGTACATTTGTAATTGTGTTCAGAATGAAATCTTACAAGGACTTTTTAAAGAACCAAATGCAACTAAAATGACATCAATTGTTTTTGTAATACAGTATTGAATGTTTTTTTTTTTTGTGATTTCTTCATTGACACAATTATTCAACCCCTTAAAGACTACCACTCTTAAGAACAGAGGTTCATTCAAGTGTTTTCGATCAGGTATTGAAAACACCTGTGGATGTCAAGGAGCAGCAATAAAGCATAAAAAGCACCAATTAGGCAGATTTAAAAGGACTGTGATACTAAGCTCCTTCTAGACATTTACTGGTGTGTTTACAAACATGGTGAAGTCAAGAGAATGGTCCAGGAAGACAAGAGAAGAGGTGATTTCTCTTCACAGGAAGGGCAATGGCTATAAGAAGATTGCAAAGATGTTAAACATACCAAGAGACACCATAGAAAGCATCATTCGCAAATTCAAGGCAAAGGGTACTGTTGAAACGCTACCTGGTCGAGGCAGAAAGAAGATGCTGACTTCGACTGCTGTGCACTACCTGAAGCGCAAAGTGGAGAAAAGTCCCCGTGTGACTGCTGAGGAACTGAAAAAAGATTTGTCAGATGTGGGTACTGAAGTTTCAGTTTAGACAATAAGGCGCACACTGCGTAATGAAGGCCTCCATGCCAGAACTCCCAGGCGCACCCCCTTGCTTTCTCCAAAGAATAAGAAGAGTCGACTGCAGTATGCCAAAAGTCATGTGGACAAACCACAAAAGTTTGGGGATAGTGTTCTGTGGACTGATGAAACAAAATTAGAACTGTTTGGGCCCATGGATCAACGCTATGTTTGGAGGAGGAAGAATAAGGCCTATGAAGAAAAGAACACCTTGCCTACTGTGAAGCACGGCGGGGGGTCAATCATGCCTTGGGGCTGTTTTGCTTCTACAGGTACAGGGAAGCTTCAGCGTGTGCAAGGTACCATGAATTCTCTTCAGTACAAGGAGATATTGGATGAAAATGTGTTGCAGTCCGTCACAAACCTGAGGCTTGGGAGACGTTGGACCTTTCAACAGGACAATGGTCCCAAGCATACCTCCAAGTCCACTAGAGCATGGTTGCAGATTAAAGGCTGGAACATTTTGAAGTGGCCATCGCAGTCACCAGACTTAAATCCCATTGAGAACCTCTGGTGGGACTTAAAGAAAGCAGTTGCAGCGCGCAAGCGTAAGAATGTGACTGAACTGGAGGCTTTTGCCCATGAAGAATGGGCGAAGATACCCGTAGATCGCTGCAAGACACTTGTGTCAAGCTATGCCTAACATTTAAAAGCTGTTATAACTGGCAAAGGATGTTGTACTAAGTATTAAGATTGAATGTCACTTGGGGGTTGAATAAAACTGATAATGATGTCAGCACAGAAAAGACATTTGTGGTTATTTTATTATAAATGTTATGTTATATTTGTCTGACTTACAAGTGCCTCTTTGATTTAATTGTAAACAAGGTGACTGAAATGATCAAAATCAATGTCAAACTGGCCAAAACACTCAATTTCAGTGGGGGTTGAATAATTTTGAATACAACTGTATATATATATATATATATATATATACATATATTATATAGATACATAAAACCTTTGCAAACGCACCACAAATGAGTAGACAATTGATCATGGATAATGGACATGCAATGTAACATTATACAGTAGTATAGTATAAGACAATAAGCAGCCATTCAGCTATAGAGATATATTTGATTGGAGCATTACTGGGTCTCTATAGACCTCTCACTTCACATTTTTGTGACAAGTGGCAGGAGTAATTTGAAATCCTAAGGTTCTGTTGCAAACACTTCTATCATCTTAACTACCCTGTCCCAAAATCAGTCAACCACAGTACAAGTCTGCCAGATATGGCAAATAGAAGCCATGCTATCACAGCAACAAAAATAATCAATACAGTCCCAAACAGATATTACTTTTAATCTTGTAGGGCCCAGGTACCAAGTGCAACATGAAATGGATTGTAAAACGTGATAAAAGATAGCTCAAGCACAACTGACACCACTACTATATATCAATCATCGAAGAAACAAAAAATATTGGAAAGCCAAATCACCTAAAATATTCCAAGACTTGCTAAAGACATGTATTCAAAATTTTGCTTTAATTAAAATCAATAGATGCGCTTCAAATTTATGCTAACATATAGTCCAACATGGTTGGTTAAGTCGGCAAGTAGAATCCAAAAATGGACTGATATCAGCACTCCTATCTCAATGAAACCTTGATGGCAGGATTAGTTCATTTATTGTCAGTATATAAAAGCAATGCATTTCAGGACTCTATCAGTCTCTCCCTCAGGGAACTTATTTAGGCATATGTATTGCTTAATGTGTTTTGTCTCAAGAGGGCACTGGTACAGTCCTGAAATGTGCTGTTTTTATATACTGACAATAAATTTATTAAACCTGTCATCAAAGTACCTGGACTTAGGATATCAGCAACTGATATCAGCCCATTTGTGGATTCTTCTTGCTGAATTTGGACTCTGGACATTCTCTTTGGTTGGACAACATGACAGCAGCTTCCCACCCATAATACTTCTAGTTTTAACCTTTTGGGATGTTGTTCCCCTAGTGCAACTAGATAAGGTGAGTGGTACAGCATTGTACCTTTTCATCCATGTTATAAGTGGTATTGCGCTACGTGTGCTTATTGTGTATTTTCCACTAGACACTACTTGATTGGTTGATTTTTCAGACTCTTTTGATTGGCACCAAATGCATCCTGGTGTCCAGTGGCATAAAATGTGCTTTACTTGCATTTCAATTACTACTTTATTGACATTTAATGATGTTTCTTACCTTTTAGTGTCCTGGTTAACTGTTTCTGAAGAAAGGAGTTTGCAAATTTTAGAATCATTTTTTTTTGGCTGAGGTGCATGTGTCAGAAGAAGAGGTTCTAAGTCAGCTGTCTAAAATGAATACAAATAAGTTACAGGGGCCTGAAGGGATACATCGAAAGCTATTAAAAGAGCTTAGCGGTGAACTAGCAAAACCATTAACAGATTTATTTAACCAATCACTGGTAACAGGAGTCGTCCCAGAAGATTAGAAATTAGCAAATATTGTGCCCATTCACAAGAAAGGTAGTAGGGAGGAATCAGGCAACTATAGGCCAGTAAGCCTGACATCAATAGTGGGGAAATTAATGGAAACCATACTTAAAGGGAACCTGTCACCAGTTTTATAGTGTCCTAATTAAGGACAACATAAATAAGTGACTAATTGTCTTAGCAAAATGCTGGGTCACTTTCTTTAATTGACCCAGTCAATCTGCCAACATCTTGTATTGAAAAGCTCCAGCTGATAATGATGAGTTCTGAATATTCATAAGCTCCTGACTCTCCCCGCCCACCTGCTGCTCAGTGACAGTTATTTTCCATATGACTCAGCAGCAGGTGGGCAAGGGAGTGGCTATAGCTCTGAATTAAATATATATCTGGACTCGATGACATCACTGACATCACGCTGGACTCCAATCAGCTCATTAGCATAAGGCAGTGATGGCGAACCTATGGCACGGGTGCCAGAGGTGGCACTCAGAGCCCTCTCTGTGGGCACCCGCACCCTGGAAAAAGTCTATGGTGTACCAATATGCCTTAGACTTCTCCTGTCAGTCATCAGCGCAGGGCGCACCATGAACAGCACAGGCAGCACATGGAATGTAGGCAGGATATTGTAGATAAATGATAAAGTACATGGAAGATATTCTATATTGGACTGTAGTATTCGAGGTAAATTGCAGTGTTGGCACTTTGCGATAAATAAGTGGGTTTATGTTGCAGTTTGGGCACTCGGTCTGTAAAAGGTTCGCCATCACTGGCATAAGGCATGCAGCATCTTTGTGTGTATATTATGAGGTAACCATCTGTCACACCAGTAAGTGAATACATCTAAGGTACTGTTTAGTAGTTAATGATTGTATATAATTAGTTAGATCATAATCAAATATCCACATGACAGGTTCCCTTTAAGGAGAGGATTGTGGAATATCTAAAATCCCATGGATTGAAAGATGAAAAAACAGCATGGGTTTACTTCAGGGAGATCATGTCAAACTAATCTTATTGATTTTTTTGATTGGGTAACTAAAATAATAGATGGCGGAGGTGCAGTAGACATTGTTTATCTAGACTTTAGAAAGGCTTTTGATACTGTCCCACATAGAAGGCTTATCAATAAATTGCAGTCTTTGTGCTTGGACTCCCATATTGTTGAATGGATTATGCAGTGGCTGAGGGACAGGCAACAGAAGGTTGTAGTCAATGGAGTATATTCAGACCAAGGTCTTGTTACCAGTGGGATACCTCAGGTATCTGTTCTGGGACCCATATTGTTTAATATCTTTATCAGCGAAATTGCAGAAGACCTCAATGGTAAGGTGTGTCTTTTTGCTGATGACACAAAGATTTGAAACAGAGTTGATGTTCCTGGAGGGATACACCAAATGGAAAAGGATTTAGGAAAACTAGAGGAATGGTCAAAAATCTGGCAACTAAAATTTCATGTGAATAAGTGCAAGATAATGCAACTGGGGCGTAAAAACCCAAGAGCAGAATATAAAACCAGTGATACAGTCCTAACCTCAGTATCTGAGGAAAGAGATTTAGGGGGTCATTATTTCAGAAGACTTAAAGGTAGGCAGACCATGTCATAGAGCAGCAGGAAATGCTAGCAGAATGCTTGGGTGTATAGGGAGAGGAATTACCAGTAGAAAGAGGGAGGTGCTCATGCCGCTCTACAGAGCACTAGTGAGACCTCATTTGGAGTATTGTGCGCAGTACTGGAGACCATATCTCCAGAAGGATATTGATACTTTGGAGACAGTTCAGAGAAGAGCTACTAAACTGGTGCATGGATTGCAGGATAAAACTTACCAGGAAAGATTAAAGGACCTTAACATGTATAGCTTGGAAGAAAGACGAGACAGAGGGGATATGATAGAAACTTTTAAATACATAAAGGGAATCAACAAGGTAAAAGAGGAGAGAATATTTAAAAGAAGAAAAACTGCTACAAGAGGACATAGTTTTAAATTAGAGGGGCAAAGGTTTAGCAGTAATATTCTGAAGTATTACTTTACTTAGAGAGTAGTGGATGCATGGAATAGCCTTCCTGCAGAAGTGGTAGCTGCAAATACAGTGGAGGAGTTTAAGCATGCATGGGATAGGCATAAGGCCATCCTTCATATAAGATAGGTGCAAGGGCTATTCATAGTATTCAGTATATTGGGAAGACTGGGAAGACTAGATGGGCCAAATGGTTCTTATCTGCCAACACATTCTATGTTTCTATGTTTTGCGCAATGTCGTTTGGTGGCCCAGTCTCTGGTACCTGGTAGCTTAAAGGGAGTCTGTAGCACTGCCCCACAGAAGATTGCAAATGCTTTCCAAACATACTTTTATGTACATCTCCCAAGTGCTCCGCTGGGTGGGCTTTGTTGTTCCAAATGCCCAAAGCAAATCAGACTGAATCACAACATTATGTCTACTACATCGGATGATATAGCTGTTAGAAATCAAGTAGGGAGTGAATGCAGTAAAATGTTTTTACTTCCCCTTTCAGCTGCATTCACTGACAACCAGATTTCGAAGAGCTATATCTTGGAACAACTAAGCCTGCACCGCTGGTCACTCTAGAGCCGTTTTTCTTTTCCTGGACATGGAATAAAGACACAAAGTGCACACAGGTATGTTTGGAATTTGCTTGCAATCTTATGTGGGGCAATGCTGTTATTATTTTTTTTGTTTCATGTGGCACGGGACCTAGTTCTTTGTGCAATGGAGACATTTGGGTTGCCTTCCTTACTTCATCCTCATAGCAACAGGCACTGATATTTTCTTGAAGTTTCAACATTGACGCTAGAGATGAGCGAATCTTTCAAAAATCCGACTCGCTGGTTCGCCAATTTTTTGGGGAAAAGTTTGGTTCGTTCCGAATTTATTCTCGGTGAATTATGTTAAAAACAGCTATTTCCTGGCTGCAGAGAGCCGTTATAATGGTGTAGAACACTGTGCCTTGCAGTAACACGCATAGGGAGTCTGCTTTGGTAGTGAAATAATACTGAGTCCATATGACATGCAGAGAGGTGTCGCAGAGAGGTGTCGCTCTTAGAATCACTGCACACTTCACTTATTAGGGCAGTCACGGGGCCAAAACTGACCAAATAACTCAAGTATGAACTCAGCCTTACAGGTCAATGTTAACGCCAAGAAGAAGCGCACTCCTTTTACACCATCATCAGCTGATTCCACATAGATGTCTACAGAACCTGTTATATTAAACGCTTATATAAGTAAAGCCCCCTGACAGAGTGGAGAGGGTGTCAGCAGTAAGTTTGTGTTGATGTCGCTGATTATTTTGCCCTTCCTCTGATCTGTCAGAACAATAACCCACTGTCCTAAGCCAATTCTGATGGGCCCATACAGGCCTTACAGCTGCTAAACAGAGAGTATCCATTGTGCATCTCATTTTAATTTCCTTCTGACAGATCAAAAGAAGGGTCAAATAAATCATGATGTCAGCCAAGCCAAAAAGGCTAAATAGTGGCCCAGTCACAAAGTGGGATGGGAGGGAACAGCATGAGAAGTCCACAGAGTTGACCAATGACAGAGTGTGGAGGTGGCAGCAGTATCAGGAGGCCACAGAGTAGCAAGGTGACATAGTGTGTAGGTGGCGGCAGCATCAGGAGGCCACAGAGTGGCACAATGACAAAGTGTGGAGGTGGCGGCAGCATCAGGAGGCCACAGAGTGGCACAATGACAGAGTGTGGAGGTGGCGGAAGCTTCAGGAGGCCACACACTGGCAAGGTGACATAGTGTGGAGGTGCGTGGCAATACCAGTACCCGCTGAAGATGGTAGGTGAAAGAAGGAGCACTTGGCATAAGATGTGTGGCATCAGGCGGGTGGCAGCATCAGAATAGTAGCTGAGGCGGGTAGCCAGAAGAAACCGGTCTCTTTTGTCAAAGTGTTGGTGTGGAACCATAGATGATTTAGTCTGATGCATCAGTAATTGGTGGGTGGAAATCCTGGCTGATCAACGTCTGATTCATCTTGACAAAGGTCAGTCTCTCGACATTTTGGGTGGACAGGCGAGTTCTCCTTGGGGTAACTATGGCCCCCGCCGCACTAAACACTTGCTCTAATGCCACACTACTGGCCGGGCACGACAGCTTTTCCAGGGCAAACTCTGCCAGTTGCGGCCACAAATCCAGTTTGGCTTCCCAGTAGTCTAGCGGATCTTCAATGACGGCTGGCAGGGTGCACTCCAAGTATGCCACCACCTGCTGGTTCAGGTTCTGCTCTATGTCTAGCTACTGGTGAGTAGTTTCTTCATTATGCTGATGAAGAAAGCTGCTCATCAGCGACTCTAGACTCAGGCTAATGCGTATGGAGCTGGTACTTCTACTGTCACCCCACCTCTCCCTAGCAGCCATGGCAGTGGAATGTGAGGGCAGAGGGCCACCCCTAGTCAGACCTGCGAGTGGATGGACAATGGCGCAGATAGGCAGCGGCCAACTGACTACATAGGATGTCTCTATAGTAGTTCAGTTTGTCCTCTCACTCAGCGGGTGTAAAAAAGTCCCCCATTTTGGACCGGTAGCGAGGGTCCAACAAGGTGGAGAGCCAGAAGTCATCTTTCTGCCGAATGGTGACAATTCGGCTGTCACTACCCAAGCAAGTGAGACTCCCTGCCTCAATCTCCACTGCATACTGCCACAGTGTGTCTGGGTCCTCTGCCTCCTCTTCCTTATCGCCCTGCAGCTCCTCTGGCTGTTGGTGGCCTTTCTCTGTTTGTACAGTCGGTCCAACATACGGAGGGTGTAATTCCAATGGGTGGAAATGTCGTATATCAGCCTATGTTGGGGAATGCCATTCTGCTGCTGCAGCTCGAGGAGGGTGTGCTTTGCGGTGTAAGAGTTGCTGAAGTGCATGCAAAGTTTCCTGGCCATTATTAGGATGTCTTGCAGATGGGTGGAAGACTTCAGGAACCGCTTGACAATCAGATTGAACACGTGTGCCATGCAGGGCGCATGGCTCAGCCCTCCTTGATGCAGTGCCGACATAATGTTCTTCCCATTGTCGGTCAATATGGTTCCAGTTTTAAGTTGTCGCAGAAAAAGCCAGGATTCGATTTCTTGCTGAAGGACATGGTGTTCGCCCAGGCAAATGAGGTGCAGAACAGCGTGACACCGCCATGCCCTGCACATGTGGTATGCTGGAGGGGCACTGTGGATTGTCCCCACAGTGGAGGCTGAGGACACTGTGAAGGACGAGGAGGCAGAGGCGGACATCGTCACTGGATTAACGGTGTGGCAATGCGGAGGCAGAAGCAGCGTCATCTGGTCAAGTTGCTGGTGTGGCTGTGCAGGAACCACATTCACACAGTGGGCCGTAAAGGACATGTACTGTCCCTGACCATAGTTACAGTTCCACACGTCGGCTCTGCAATGCACTTTGGCAGACACCGACAGGCTCAAGGACTGAACCACCTTCTGTTCTACATAATTGTGCAGGGCTGGTACTGTCTTTTTGGCAAATAAATGACAGCTTGGGACAAGCCATCAGTTCTCTGAAAGGTGCAGAGTCCACCACCACTTGGAAAGGGAGGGACTGCAGCACCAGCAACTTTTCCAGGAGCACGTTCAACTTCTGCGCTGTTGGATGAGTGCACGCATACTGTTGTCTCTTGGCAATTGTTTCGGTGATCGATTGCTGACGAAATGTGCGACGAGTAGGAGGACGGGAGCAGGAGCATCAGGACTGGGAATGACAGATAGCTTCCTTCAGCTGAAGTGGTGGAGCCTTGACTGCCAGAAACCAGGTGCATACCAGTGGGTGATTCAGCGGTTGCTGCGGCAGGCTGGATCACCACATCGGAGCCACGGTTCTTCCAGGCCACTTTATGGCGACGCTGCATATGTTGACGCAAGGCCGTAGTGCCAATATTGGCATCCTGGCCACGCTTCACCCTCCGCCCACAGATTATACATATGGCCACATTCACCTCTTCCAGCAGCTTAAAAAATCTGCCACACTGCTGAGTAGGTGATTTTACCCTCAACACTACGTACCGATTGACTGCTACCGCCGCTGCCTCCATGAGCCTCTGCACTGCTACTTTCCAGGCAGGTAGGAGTCCGCGAAGCTGGTGGTCTACCCCGGGTGCGTTTGGCTACTGACCTCCCACTGCTGCCACCCTGCTGACTCCCGCCCATGCAAGCGACTTGCTGGCTCTGCCGCTGGCTCACGGGCAAGCTTGTTCTCCCGATGCTGATGAACCCCCTTCGTCAACCGGCTCGCAAGTTTGATCAGCTACATCATCATCATCGAGTAGTGTCTGCACGTCACTGATGTCCTCCTCAAGCATCTCTGGATCATCACTACTTGTCCGCCTAGTGGAGGAAGCGGCGGATGTCTCCTCCACATCTTGGCTGGGCAATAGCTGCTGACTGTTCTCTAGTAGTTCTTCCTCGCTGAAAAGCGGTGAAGAAACAGAAAAGGACAGAGGCAGGTTGAGGACAGGTGAGGGCACAGGGCCTGCTCCCGGGCCATGACAACTAAGGGTTGTGTCTGAAGAACCCACCGACTCTTGGCTGGGGGTGTCTGATGTCACTTGTGATGAAGTCGAAGTTTGAATCAACCATTCAAAAACCGCTGGTCAGGACACGAACGCTTGCTGACATTGGGAGCTCCGGCCTCTCAAAGTGACCCCTGCATCCTGGCCACGCTTCACCCTCCGCCCACAGATTATACATATGGCCACATTCACCTCTTCCAGCAGCTTTAAAAATCTGCCACACTGCTGAGTAGGTGATTTTACCCTCAACACTACGTACCGATTGACTGCTACCGCCGCTGCCTCCATGAGCCTTTGCACTGCTACTTTCCAGGCAGGTAGGAGTCCGCGAAGCTGGTGGTCTACCCCGGGTGCGTTTGGCTACTGACCTCCCACTGCTGCCACCCTGCTGACTCCCGCCCATGCAAGCGACTTGCTGGCTCTGCCGCTGGCTCACGGGCAAGCTTGTTCTCCCGATGCTGATGAACCCCCTTCGTCAACCGGCTCGCAAGTTTGATCAGCTACATCATCATCATCGAGTAGTGTCTGCACGTCACTGATGTCCTCCTCAAGCATCTCTGGATCATCACTACTTGTCCGCCTAGTGGAGGAAGCGGCGGATGTCTCCTCCACATCTTGGCTGGGCAATAGCTGCTGACTGTTCTCTAGTAGTTCTTCCTCGCTGAAAAGCGGTGAAGAAACAGAAAAGGACAGAGGCAGGTTGAGGACAGGTGAGGGCACAGGGCCTGCTCCCGGGCCATGACAACTAAGGGTTGTGTCTGAAGAACCCACCGACTCTTGGCTGGGGGTGTCTGATGTCACTTGTGATGAAGTCGAAGTTTGAATCAACCATTCAAAAACCGCTGGTCAGGACACGAACGCTTGCTGACATTGGGAGCTCCGGCCTCTCAAAGTGACCCCTGCTGCCACAGCCCCTTAATCTGCTGCGACCTCTGCCTGCGACACAAGCATTTAGGCCTCTGCTACTCCCCTATGCAGGGCCTGGCACTTCTCTGTCTGACATACTGTTAGATCAAATAACCAAATGTTAGATCAAATATTTTTTATTTTGCCACTAAGACACAGCAAACAAGGCTTTAGAATATATCACTGCACTGCTAAACGGCAATTTGGCCCTATTTTTTTTTTCTATTTTTACACTACACAAAATGCTTTTCAACAGATAAGTGCAACGCTGGACGGCAAATATATATTTATTTTGCCATTAATACACGGCAAACTGGGCTTTAGAGTATATCACTGCATCGCAGAACGGCAATTAGGCCCGAATTTATTTCAACTTTTACATAACAAAACAGGCTTTTCAAAAGATAAGTGCAATGCTGGACGGCGAATATATTTTTATTTCGCCAGTAATACACAGTGTATCGAAAGAATAGGCAGCAATCCAAATGTGATAAAGGTGATGACCCGTTTATTCCCAGGCAACGTTTCAGCCCACACACTGGGGCCTTTGTCAAGCAATTCCAATAGTGTCACATATGGGTATAAATACCTGAATACAGTCATGTGATAAAGATGTGTCATTTAACCATTCAAAGTCTTAGTGTTCACAAATAATCATAATAAAATTCATCATAACAGACAATGTGAAAGAGCATGATTACAATGTATACAATTAGTATTTCCATGATTACAAACGTGTTTTAAATGCATATTTCATGTCGATATATATTTATATATATAAACATATAAAGTGCTAGTGCATCAGGAAAGAGAGGGGTTAAAAGAAGGATAGGCTCAGCTGAACAAACGCAGCTGATCTATATTCAGTATAGAGCAATACCAAATCAGCGTACCGTTAGAGAATCAATGTGCCCGCATGGAATTGGCGTTCCCCTGTAGCCACTGCGCAGGACGCCGAGTCAATAGGATGAATCCACTCCCATGGACGCCGCAGCTCCACCCCCAGCAGCGCCCACATGACAGAGGACGCGCCGGCAAGAAGACGCTCCCTGTGTCAGAGGGAGAGAACAAGCCACGTGACTTTGGCCCCACCAATCAGTGACAGGGGTGTGCCAGTCACCAAGGTGACCAAAGTGTTTATGCCATACAGGCGCTTACACTTTATAAAGACTATGTCATCAGTGGAATCGCTTATACACATTGCGTATATTGGAAACAGGATGTGAAAATGCAGTGCATTAAAGGCTACACAGGGATCCCTTTACAGGGGCCCAGTACAAGCCAAAGGTAGAACGTCGCCCCCCACATCTGTGTGGGGCGGCCCACTACGATATGCAACAACACATGTCATTCCTTGGGATACAGGGTTAACTACATTAGGACCAAACAGACCTGAAGGAGGCCGTACTAGTTAGTGGTACAGGCGTAGCTAAAGACAGACCATCCAGCAACGAACACTCGATCTAATGCAAAAGTCTCCACAGGTGATAAGACACGTTAGTGTTCCATCCCTAGTGGAAAACATCAGCACTGTCCACATACAAACCGGTCTCAATTGCCAAGTCACTAAAGGTCCCATGTTGTAAAAGGCATAAGTGACAAATAAATCTATAACTTTATAACAAACAAACAAATCCACTGATGCATAATCAGTCAAAGGTGAAGATTCAGAATAGCCACACCATCCGGACACCAAGAATCTCTTCAGGCACGCTGAATAAATATGACAAAGTATGTCCATCTAAAAAAGAAACAAAGGAACAAAAACACATTACATGTTTATATTGGAAGCACAATATCTTATTTACACTATTGTACCTTCACATACACAAGCAGGAAAGAGGAACAGCATCACAGAGACTAGTGTAAAACAAGGACAACCCCTATCTGTCAAACAGTCCCCATCTGAATTCAGTATTAAGACCATGGGGTTTTAATTTGTGAAGGCGATATATCCATACCAATTCCCTGCGTTTCAAGGTATCCTCTCTATTGCCACCTCTAATGAGTGGAGGAATATGATTAATTATCCTAAATTTTAGGTCCTCTTTGTGTCCAGCTTCAGTAAAATGTTTGGATACAGGTAGATCCAATTTCTTTTGTCGAATAGTGGTTCAACCGGTAGTTTCTCCCACGTATAGTAGGTCACATGGACACTGGAGTAAATAAATTACAAGCGAGCTATCACATGTTAGAAAATGGTGAATGTCATGTGTTGTGTGTCGAGTAGGGTGGGTGAACAAAACTATTCCCTTTGAGCATGTACCTGCAGTTCACACAGTTCAGGCACGGAAAGCAACCTTTCCTTCTGGTGCCTATGTATGTTTGACTTGGTCCTCTGGTTGTCATTTCAGTTTTGACTAGTTTATCCCTTATATTTGACGATCTCCTAAATGACATATGGGGAGGGGCCTGTAATTCTTTCACAGAGTGTAAATTGCTGCGCAAAATGGACCAATGCCTCTTAATGACCGCAGCTATTTGACCGCTGCATCCCGTGTATGTAGAGATAAATGGTATGCTTCTCTCTACCTCCCTTTTGGTTATTGGATTAACAGTTCCCGGTAGGATTTGAAAAAATATGGAGCCAGGAGGTGTGTACACTGGCCCACTGGCCCACTTAAGGAAAAGGGTTACCCTGATTTGACCCTTAGGGCAGCATATCAGAAGGCCTGCTCTAGGAGTCGATCTGAACTGCTGCACCCGAATAAGATAGATAAAGGTGATAAACAAATTCGCCTGATCGGCACCTTTGATGGGGCTGCCAAAGAGGTACAGGAGGTAATTTCCAAACATTGGAACATCCTTTTGCTCAATCCAGATGTCAAGGATGTGGTTGCACCCTCTGTCAATATTACCTACCGTAGGGGCCGATCTATACGTGACCGGTTTATACGCAGCCACTTCAGTGAGACCAACGACCGAACAGATGGCTGGGTAAAACCGCCGGTGGGTTGCTTTCGCTGCAGTGGCTGCGTGGCATGCCCATTCATCAAAAAGGGTTGCACTTTCCAAAGCAATAGGACCAGCAAGACCTACAATATCAAAGATTTTTTGAATTGTAGATCCAAGGGTGTCATTTACAAGGCCACTTGTCATTGCGGATTGGAGTATGTGGGTAAAACCACAAGGGAATTTCGAAGGAGGGTGGGGGAACATCTCGGAGACATCAGGAACAAAAGGGATACCCCCCTAGCCAAACATATTGAAATCAGCCATAATGGAAATTTTAAAGGTATCACCTTCATGGGTATTGAATCAATACCTCCCTTGAAGAGAGGGGGCAATTGGGACAGGAGGATATTACAGCGGGAGACGTGGTGGATATTTGAGCTTAAAACTTCCTATCCCACAGGCCTCAACGAGCAGCTTTCATTTAGCTCTTTTATTGAGGAATCAAGATCCACGCACTAGTTCCAACTATCTCCCACTCCCCCATCAACATACTGACCCATGCTGACCCATTTAGATCCATCATGTCTATTGGTTGTAATGATGATCGTACTTAGCTATGAGTTCCATTTTATTGGCATCCTCCACTATATATTTTCCCACAGACAAATCTGCAATTGTCGCTATGAGATCCATCCATCTTGACTACTATATTGAGTATGTATATACATAGACATTAACTGTATAGTCTTTGACTACAATATCAAAACTGTTTTATGTATATACATAGTCATTAACTGTATAGTCCACACTGTATGTTTACATATATAATAATAATTTTTTGGCTATCACCTCTATACCACCGTTATATGGCCATTCAATCTGTAACCTTCTAAACCTGCCTTTTAAATATCCTAGGTAGCGCCTCCTGTGATATTAAGGAGCGACGCATCTTCATCTGGCTAGATTAGCCAGGAATATGGGTTTTTGGTGGGGAATGGGATTTGCTCACCTCCGCATCGCCACCAGTTAAACCCAGAGACCCGCCCCCTCATGCTGCGAGACCAATCACCTTTGAGTGATTCGGCCGCATTAGCATGGACGGCCTAAGGCCGCCCTCGATCATGTGACGTTAGCTAGTGACGCGATCCCATACGTCACATGACCGATCACATGGTACGGGGGGAGGAGCCTAAATGACGAACGTGGTTTAAAAAGGACGCCAGCACGAATGATCCGCTCCCACTGCCATACGCAGGATAGGTGCGGACCCTGGACCCGAGCAGATTATTGAGCAAGCTAAGTACATCCTCATACTTCGTTTCGATTGTGTTTATAACTGCCTCAGCTTTATATTGTATGCTGTGATAGGCACATACTGCCTGTCATTGTCTGCCTGTAGTCCTGGTGATACTTAAGTCCCCTGATGATCTGGCGAATGCCAGTGAAACGCGTAGGGACACAGTTTATTGTTTTTCTTTTTGCATCTGACTTCCTTAGTAGTGACTGGTCCTTTTACTTCCGACGACGCTGGGCAGTCAAAAGATAGGTCTGAGGGCCATCTAGGGTCAGACAGATGGAGTTTCATCTATTGATAGAACACAGGGATATGTTTAGGGGTTGAGACCCAGCATCTGTCTCCCTCTCTTTTTTTCTATCCCTAACTCACTCCTCTGAGTGGGCCAGTGTACACACCTCCTGGCTCCATATTTTTTCAAATCCTACCAGTTCACTGTGGTTGGCAGGGATTTTTTACCAACATGTGAGGTTTGTGATATATATACATTTGTTGTTGAGCCTATCATTTTAATTGATATTAGTAAAGATATATTTTTTAAGACATTCCAATATTCAGTTTAGCGATTATATACTTTGGGCGTCATTGTATTTAAGTGTGACCAGCTTTCTACTTAGGTTGTGTTCATATAGATTAACAGTTCCCACCTTATCTAGGTGTGTTTGTATCAACTGTGTGGGTTTAAATCTGCTAGCCATGTCTTGCAATCTCTTAGTTTGCGTGGCCGGATCTTTCACGATCCACTGTACGCGTAGAAGTTGACTTCTTGGGAGGGACTTAACCATTGACTGTGGATGACAGCTATCAAAATGTAATATAGTGTTACAATCTGTCGGTTTAATGAACAGATCCGTGGTCAGGGATCCCCCTTGTACCTTAACCATCGTGTCAAGAAACTGGACTTGCTGGGTAGAGTGGATGAGAGAAAACCTGATCTCAGGGTCTATAGTATTGAGGAAGCAATGGAAGTCCAACAACTCATCCTCACTGCCGTCCCAGACGACAAACACGTTGTCTATGTATCTCTACCACCCCAGCACATGGCCGTAGTGGTGGGACACATAGACGTGGTCCGCCTCCAAGTACGACATGAAGATGTTGTTGTATGTAGGCCCCATGTTGGACCTCATTGCTGTTCCTCGCCAGTAATACACAGCAAACCGAGCTTTAGAGTATAGCACTGCACCGCACAAGGGCAATTGGGCCATCGTTTTTTTAAAACTTTTGCAGAACACAACAGGCTTTTTAACAGATAAGTCCAACGCTGGACGGAAAATATATTTTTATTTCACCACTTATACATGGCAAACTGCGCTTTAGAATATATCACTGCACCGCAGAACAGCAATTAGGCCCTAATTTTTTTTCTACTTTTGCACAAACAGCTTTTCAACATATAAGTGCAATGCTGAACGGCAATTTTTTTTTATTTCGCCACTAATACGCGACAAACTGGGCTTTAGAATATATCACTATACCGATGAGTAGCAAGGATATTTTTCCTTTTTCCACTAATACACACAAAAAAGGGCTTTAAAACAGATAACTGCACTGCTGAGCGGCAAATATATTTTATCTTTTTCCACTAATACATGCAAAAAATGGCTTTAAAACAGATAACTGCAGCACTGAGCGGCAAAGATATTTTTTCTTTTTCCACTAATACACGCAAAAAAGGGCTTTAAAACAGATAACTGCATCGCTGAGGGGCAAATATATTGTTGCCTTTTTCCACTAATACACGCAAAAAAGGGCTTCAAAACATATAACTGCACTGCTGAGCGACAAATATATTTTTTCCATTTTCACTAATACACGGAAAAAAGGGCTTGAGAACAGATAACTGCACCACTGAGCGGAATATATATTTTACTTTTGCCACTAACACACGACAAAAAGGGTTATCATTTTTGCACTTCACCACACAATGGCTAATAAGCCCTTTTTCCCACTAATACAAGCCAAAACATGCTTTAGAACATTTAACTGCACCGGCACTAGGGCAAATAAAATGTAGAAATATTTCCTTGTAATAACCCCTGTTAATGCCTGTATCAAACAGCACTTGCACCCTAATAAGAACGGTTTGATGGAATTACTGAGCTGTATAGTGGCAATTTGGATCCCCAGTCAGTGCTGCAAGGTGTAATAGGATTGTTCCTATTACCCAGGCTGACACCTCCCCAAATGAAGTCTGTTCAACAGAAATGCTGAGGAATGATTCCTCCCTATACTTTCCCTACACCTTGAATAATCTTTCCCTGCACTTGTAAATCAGTTTGTTTGTTTGTTTTTGTGCAAAGACGATTTTTCTACCACTGTCCCTAGCACCTGCAGATATCTCTCCCTGCACTAAGTACACTAGTAAATGGCAAAATCTAAGATGGCTGCTGCCATTTATAGAGCTGTGATATCACAGGGCTGGCTGGCTTCTGATTGGCTGCATGCATGGTATTGTGGGTGATCCCGCCTTCCCAGAGTTCCTTGCCCCATGTCCTCACACGTGCAGCAGCCATTTTAGGAAAAAATGTGATTTGTGAATCCAGAGGGAAAAAAAGCAGGCTGGTTAAAAAGCTGCATTTATACAAGCAGGCAAATAATGCGACTTTGTGAGCGTTCGCATGTTTGATTTTTAAGTGTGTGTTTGTATTAAGTGTGTGACTTTAGATTACATGACTTCAGATTCAGGGACTTTAGGAGGGACAACAGTAAGTTACATTCTTATCACTGCACTATATTGTATTTTTCTCTTTTCTTGCGTAATCCCCATTCAGTATGTGTTCCATTATTGACAACACAGTCCAGTGTACATCTTGTCTAATGAATGCAGTCCTGGAACAGCCGTTTGAGGATGCATATCTTTGTTCAAAATGTGAGCAAATTGCCCATTTGGAATCGCACATTGAGTATCTAAACGGACGAATTTCAACACTGAGAAGCATTGACAATTTGGAAAAGAGTTTGCTGCTCACTGAGCAAGCACTCTATAGTGTAGATGTGGGGGAGGGTGGTAGCGAGGAGGCTCAGGAAAGTGATGTAGCTAGCTGGGTAACAGTTAGAAAGCGGGTTAGAGGGAAGAGTGCCAGAGAGGCTAGCCCTGATCTGACACACCACAACAAGTTTACAAGGTTTGCAGATGAGGGGGATGTCAGTTCAGGGATAGCAATGCTGCAGCTGGACACTTCCTCTCCCAGTCAGAGGAATGTCAGCTCCAGTAAGCAGGAGACCAGGAGAGCAGTGCAGGCCAGACAAGTGCTGGTAGTGGGAGACTCAATTATTAGGGGTACAGATAGGGCAGTCTGTCACAAAGACAGGGATCGTCGAATGGTGTGTTGTCTTCCTGGCGCTCGAGTTCGACACATCACGGATCGGGTTGATAGATTACTTGGAGGAGCTGGAGAAGATCCAGCAGTCATAGTCAGAACCAATGACAAAGTTAGAGGTAGGTGGAGCGTCCTTAAAAATGATTTTAGGGATTTAGGTCAAAAGCTTAGGGCAAGGACCTCAAAGGTAGCATTTTCCAAAATACTACCGGTACCACGAGCCACACAAGAAAGGCAGCAGGAGATTAGGTTAGGGGTTTGGGTTCCTGGAGAACTGGGCCGAAACTCTGGGAAGATATAAGTGAGGGACATGAACATGTGGAGTCACTGTGGGTAGAAATACATGGAGGCAAAAGCAATAATAAATACTAATAGGAGTTTATTATAAACCGTAATATAACAGAGTCCACAGAAAATCTACTACTAAATGAGATAGAAGAGGCGGCAAATCATAATGAGGTGGTTATTATGGGGGACCTCAACTACCCAGATATAGACTGGGAAACTGAAACCTGTATATCTCATAAAGGAAACAGGTTCTTGGCAATAAGCAAAGACAATTACCTTTCCCAACTGGTTCAGGACCCGACTAGATGGATGGCCATATTGGTCTTAGTATTAACCAATAGACCTGACAGAACAACAGATGTGCAGGTCAGGGGACACCTGGGAAATAGTGACCATAAAGTAATAACCGTCCAATTATCATTCAAAAGAGTGTTTCTTCAGGGAGGAACAAAAATACCAAAATAGCAAAAACTAAG
Source organism: Bufo gargarizans (assembly GCF_014858855.1). Lineage (NCBI taxonomy): Eukaryota > Metazoa > Chordata > Amphibia > Anura > Bufonidae > Bufo > Bufo gargarizans. The sequence goes on from NC_058081.1 coordinate 164,953,279, forward strand.
AGAGGCCATAGGCCTAACTAACTGGGACAAAGTCCTCAAAAATAAAAATGCTGCAACAAAATTTTTAAAAGCATCCTAAATTCTAATTGTGAGAGGTACATACATTATGGGAATAAAAAGTTAAGGAACAAGAAAAAAACAATGTCGACAAATAGAACTGTAAAGAAAGCAATAAACGACAAAAAGAAAGCATTTAAATCACTAAAACAGGAAAGTAGTGAGGAAGCACTGAAAAACTAAAAGGAAAAAAATAGAATATGTAAAAAACAAATAAAAGCAGCCAAACTAGAGACTGAGAGATTAATTGCCAAAGAGAGCAAAACTAACCCTAAAATGTTTTTCAATTATATAAATGGTAAAAAGTATAAATCTGAAGGTGTCGGCCCTCTATAGAGTAATAAGGCGGGAGTTGCAGAGAGCGAGGAGAAAGCAAAGCTATTAAATATTTATTTTCTCCACTGTATTCACTGAAGAAAATAAACTGTCAGAAGAAATCCAGAATGTAAAAGTTAATTCCCCATTAAAAGTGCCCTGTCTGACCCAGGAAGAAGTACAGCGGCATCTTAAAAAGATTAAAATAGACAAATTGCCAGGACCAGATGGCATACACCCCCGTATCCTAAGAGAATTAAGTAATGTCATAGCCAGACCCTAATTTATGATATTTAAGGACTCTATACTGACAGGTAGTGTTCCACAGGATTAGCGCACAGCAAATGTAGGGCCAATATTCCAAAAGAGTCCAAAAACAGAAACGGAAACTATAGGCCGGTAAGTTTAACATCTGTCGTGGGTAAACTGTTTGAAGGTTTTCTAAGAGATGCTATTTTGGAGTACCTCAAGGAAAATAAGCAAATAACACCATATCGGCATGGCTTTATGAGGGATCGGTCTTGTCAAACTAATTTATTCAGTTTCTATGAGGAGGTAAGTTCTAGACTTGACAGTGGCAAATCAATAGATGTCATATTTCTGGACTCCAAAGCATTTGACACTGTACCGCATAAAAGGTTAGTATATAAAATGAGAATGCTTGAACTGGGAAAAAATGTCTGTATGTGGGTAAGTAACTGGCTCAGTGATAGAAAACAGAGGGCAGTAATTAATGGTACACACTCAGATTGGGTCACTGTCACTAGTGGGGTACCACAGGGGTGAGTATTGGGCCCTATTCTCTTTAATATATTTATTAATGATCTTGTAGAAGGCTTGCACAGTAAAATATAATTTTTTGCATATGACACTAAACTGTGTAAAGTAATTGACATGGAAGAGGACAGTATACTGCTGCAGATGTATCTGGACAGATTGGAGGCTCGGGCAGAGAAGTGGCAGATGAGGTTTGACACTGACAAATGTAAGGAATAATGCAAGTCACCCGTACATACTAAATGGTAAAACACTGGGTAACACTGACATGGAAAAGGACCTAGGAATTTTAGTGAACAGCAAACTAAGCTGTAAGAAACAGTGTCAGGCAGATGCTGCCAAGGCCAATAGGATAATGGGTTGCATCAAAAGGGGCACAGATGCCTGTGATGAGAACATAGTCCTACCACTTTACAAATCACTGATCAGACCACACATGGAGTACTATGTACAGTTCTGGGCTGCTGTGAATAAGGCAGACATAGCAGAGCTGTAGAGGGTACAGAGGAGGGCAACTAAAGTAATAACTGGAAAGGGGGGACTACAGTACCCTGAAAGATTATCATAGTGATGAGCAGCAGGGGCAATATTAGAATTTGCGATATTTAGCAAATATTTTGTAGAATATTCGTCATATATTCGCAAATTCGAGAATTCGAGATTATATTCTTGATTGCAAAAATTGGCAATGTATTATTTGCGTTATGTGCGCAAAATACATTTTTCAAGCTGGTATAAATTTCCTGAGACTGGAGAAAATGGTTGGCAAAGCAGAACATTAGAATAGCTTTATATGCAGATACAGTGCTCTAATATATTTGCGCTTGCGAATTTTCGGCAATTAATGATTCGCATATTTTTTCGCAAAACGTGCAACTTGTGACATCACAGCACTATGTCTGTAAGCATGTATGTATGGACAGCAGAACCTATTACACTGCTTACACCCTGCATTGGAACCTATCAGCTACACTATAGATCAATCTAACCTACACTGACTATCTCCCCCCTAACTATCTGAATTATATATATAAGTTAACTGTCTAATGTAATACAACAAAGCAGAGAGCACAGCAATGACACTGCTGTCTCTTTCATAACTGCAATAAACTTTAGAAAATAGCTGCTGGGGAGGTTATTATATAGTAAGGGGTAGGCAACTTTTCTATTGTTTGCTAGGGATGTTTCTAATCTGTGACAAAGCCTTCTCATTGGCCCACAAGCTAGAAGAAGGGAGGGATGATCACCTGATGCGTACTGTGTTTAAAAAAAAGTATATTCATAATAACGCGAATTCTCGAAGTGCCGATATTCACGATAAAAATATGTGATACGAATATTCGCGCTCAACACTAAGCATCAACATTAAGGTTATTAACTTTAGAAAAAATACGACTAAGGGGTGATCTAATAACTATGTATAAATATATAAGGGCTCACTTTTTTTTTTTTTTTCTTGCTCTGGATAACAGACCGAACTGGACCGACTTATATACTATGTTACTATGTTACCACGAAGCGTGAGGAAATTCGAATCAAATTCCACTTCCACTTGATTCGTTCATCTCTAACTGGGGCATCAAGGATTTCAGACACTTTTCTTCTTAGGTCCAACCCAGCATTCATTTTATACAGTGGCAGATTCATCAAGAGGGCATACTTTACTGAGCGAGAGACCATTGCACCAACATGTACCATTGTCTGTAGGACTGTGCAGAAGCAGAAGACAGGCAGCACACACACAAGGTGGACTTATGAATGGTATCCCTTCATGGCATCTTGAAATAAAAAAAACATTTATCCACAACTTGCTAACAATAAAACAGCTTGGAAGCCTAAAAAGCGTTGTCAAGGTCATCTTTGAAACTTGGTCACAGATCAGGCAGGATATCACTGTAAAGGAAGAATAAGTGTGCTGGTCTGTCAGGCAGTAGACATCACCATTAAACCTGTAGTCACACAGAGTGGATACGAAGGAAAGGAGAAGTATCCGTATTTTGTTAATACTCCTTATTAATACTCCAATAATACACCCCTGGCTTTGCTGCTAAAAAAACTGCCCTAAGAACTGCCTGTGTGATTCCAGTCATAAGCAGGTATGACATGACTAGTAGTGATGTTCCTATAATTTGCCTAGATAATATAAAATCAAGAATCTTTTAGAATTTTAGCCTATATATTAAAAGAGGAGAGGCCAGATATCCTGTTTTAGAAAACCCTTGTACTCTACACTGAATAACAGTTCTGAATTATTTTTTCTTAGAACTCTGTTATGCCCAACATCTATTATTCCTCTTAGAAATTCATCAACATATTGACTGATGTTACTATTCCTCTTGTCAAACAGATCCATACAGTATTAGAATGTATGGACTCCGATGAGCCTAAGATAGTTATTCGTGAAGCAGAGTTCGGTTTCAAGTTTTAATCACGAAGTCAAGTTCGACTTTGCAAATAACTAACTTTGGCTCATCGGAGCCCATAGAATTTAATAGTGTACGGAGACGGATCTATCCTTGGCCTCCCCACCAATCTGATATTGATGGTCTATTGATGGTCTATCCTGAGGCTAAATCTTAAATATAAAAAGCAGACAACCCCTTTAAATATTGTATAGATTCCTCCCTCTCACCTTTAGACTGGAATCCAGTCATTGGAGCATTATTATAAATCATTAATGTGATCATTAATTCATTACATTTTTCATGTGCCTCTGTATATCTGCCTAATCTTGCCTTTGCCTCAAATACGTCTGGCTTTGTGACACTTCTTTATTTTGAAGCTTTAGGAGGTTTTCTAAGAAGCCAAGACACATTTAAGCTCTTGCTATTATTTGGGGTTCTTTTAGAGGAAATGAGTGTCTGCTATCAGAAGGGCCATTATTTATTGCACTGAACTAATCCTACACTTAGCTGAAAGCGGTGCAGTCATCATATACAGCTGCTTCCTCTACTTTCTCAATCCACCTTTGTTGTGCGCAGATGAGTCTCTGCATTGGTCTGCTCACTTCAGCCGCAACAATAGCCACACATGCTTTGTTCAGATTAGATCAGTCATTGCTTTATGATATGGACATCTCTGCAGTCATCTGGTGTGGCAATTATTCACCTAAATGAAATGCATCACAATTATGTTTCCCATTGATACTATCATTAAAGGGGTTCTCCAAGAAATGTCCCCTCAGGTACCGGGCAACCCACATGGAATATACTTACCCCGGTCCCTGCGCCACTCCTGGTCCCCGCACCGCCGCTGCTGCCTCTACCTGCACACGGATGAAAATGCGGGTGATGCTAGGGAGGCTCGTCCCCATCTGTCATTGGCTGCTCCCCCCCAACACCAAATGTTTTCATCCATGTGCAGGGAGAAGCAGCAGTGGCGGTGCGGGAACCAGAAGCGGTGCCGTGAGCAGGGACCGGGGTAAGTATATTATAGGTGCTCGGCACATGAGGGGACATTTTATACTCTTGGAGAACCCCTTTAAATGACACCAGGATGCAATCTAATAGTCATTTTAGGTAAGAATACATACTTCCCCAAAACATCACTTTAATAATGTTTGCTCTATCAGAAAAAGATCTAAGCAGGATGTGTTTCAGCTCTACATAATGTTTTTCATATTATCCACAGGACTGCAACATAAGCTTTGGTATTCCTTCAACATAGAAATCTTGTTTTAACTACACATTGGCAATTAATCAAGTGTTTATTGATTATCCACTGAAGAAGGGGTCATTCAGAGAACCCCAAAACGCATATGGTTTAATACCTTGTACCGGCATGCTGGGACAGTAGCTCCCCTGGACTTTGAAATCGAACAGCTGTGACCGAGAGTGACGAGCACTGGAGAAATAGCCACAAACATAGTTCTGTGAGCGGACATCCGGGTGACATCGTGCCCACAGCGCATCTTTCTAGGTCCGGACATAGGACAAGGACACACCGGCCAGGTAAAGCAACATAGTTGCTCAAGTAGGTGGGACGCCACCTTAGCTCACATTTACACCTTGTGATTACCGATTCAAGACCGGCAATTGTCCATTTGGAATTGCGATTTTTTTCAAGACTGGAATAAGGGCTGCGGTTTTCTAAATCCAAACCGCCTAGACTGTTATAAGTTGCGATTTCTTTTAAACTGAAATAAGGGCTGCGGCTTTTCAAATCCAAGCCGCTTAGATCGATTTCTACCAGATTGAAACAAGGGCTGCGGTCTTTTAATTCAAGCTGCTTAGACCGTTGCCTCAAATTTTATGACCTATATTGCTGCTACTGATTAATGATTCTTCTTATGTGAATTTATATGATTTTATGGTATTATATCTTATGGTATTACATATTTTATTATATCGGTATATTTTATTAAACTTTGATCAATTACTCCATATCTGAGTGCCTGGTTTAATCTTGGTATTTTTACATGTTCTTTTGTGTGACTGGGTGGGTCATATAAACCAAGAGCACCTTAAATCCATTACCCAGCTGTAGTGATCCACAGACACCTGTTCTGTTTATTGATTATGTTAAAATTATGAGCATTATTGGTTTCACCCCAATGTCTTCATTTCAACTGCCATCCATTGAATTTCATGTAGTAATCCTGCACTATCTGCCTTGAATTCTTCTGCTGCATCACTTTTTATCTGTCAAAAGGAAATAAAAAAACAGCATACCATCTGTTCCATGCCCAACATCATTCCTGCCCTGCTGATGGGCCTTGGCTTCATAGGCGCAGGGCTTTGGTAGCTCAGTCCCGCCACTGTCTTCCTTTTCCTATCCGGCAATCCTGGTCATCAGAGTAGTAATGCTCCTTCTGTGCAGGCTGAGGCCTAAAGTAATTCCTGTCAGTAATGCCTCTCTCTCTACCTCTTCAAGGGCCAGCACATGTGCACTCTAATAACCAGATGGCTGGTTACCCTTTAGGTACTTAAGGTGCCTGAGCAATAGGTTCTAGTTCATTACTTTTCTGCTAAGGTGCTCCATGTTCATTTGTGAGTTCCATGTTCCTGACCTCTGCCTATTCTTTGTTCTAACCCTGAGCTACCTGCAGTAACCTCAGGCCTGTTTATCAGATCACATGTACTCTGCCTGCCTTGATCTTGGCCTGTCACTGCCTATTGTTGTTGACTGTAGGTCAGTAATCACTGGACTCGTGACTACTCCAAAGTGCACTGCCTATTGTTGTTGACTGTAGGTCAGTAATCACTGGACTCAAGACTACTCCAAAATGTAGAGGCCTGTGAAGCCCCCCCCCCTTCATCTGAAATATATAAATAGGGTTCAAGGAAGCATACAGTTGTATACCTTTCCAATGTTTGTTGTTTCATTTAAAAACATTTCTTATGATGACACTCAACCACAAAACAGTTATAGAATATGAAAAAATGTACCACTGGTCCAGTTACATCCTAGGTTCTCTACCAGCATTGTTAACCTTGGTGATCAAGTGAACCAATCAATAATCATTGGTAGTCTGATGTTTTATCATCTGGTGATTTTCTTTTTTCACTGCATGCTTCACTTTCTACGTATAGCCCTCAGTTAATCTGATTAGAATGTCTATATGTGTGACACTTCATCCATTGTCAACTTCAAAAGGGTAGTCCACAAGTGAACTTCTTGAGTCCTGTTTACATTTATCACAACCAGAAAAGAGGTTTGCAGGCTGCTTATGCTATAAACAAGAACACATTTGGTAACATATGGACTTATTGTCAGATAAACTGATTTTAATATTCTGTGACCATGCACATGACACAACTGTTGCCTCATTTGTCTGGCAGCTATCACTACCCACTCCACCATAAACAGATACTTTTAACAATGGCTTATCTGCTGCTGGAAGACAGCCAGGAGGTCTACATGCCCACTAGATCATCAGCTGATCACCCGGTTCAGTTGTGTTCTGTCTAAAACATATGTATGAGCACTGTTACTATATACTACCACTTAGAATTGTGATATTAAATTATTTTTTACATTATATGGTTGTAATATTGTAATACGTTTTAGTAAAAACTATTTTCTCATTTTACAAAGTGACTGCTTAGTTAAATCTAACCCAATTCAATAACAGTTATTACCTTCATATTGGTTGTAATTATAAGCACAGTTATAATAGTAACTGGTCTATGTTTCTGGGAAGTATAGGTGCCTGTTGTGAGATCCCTTGGTCATGAATAAAAAAAATTAAAAAAGCATGGATCACAGCTGATTCCATTGATTTTTTTTTTCATCCTCTTAGTTGCAATACGTATTACAGTTAGAGATTAATTGATTTTTAAAATTCAAAAATTCAACTCATTCAGAAATTCAACTCATAAGAATTTTGTGTGGTATGATTTGGGAGATTCAAAGAGGAGAAGAGAAAAAAAAAGGATACTTTTCTTGGCAATTAGATCACTTTTGATTTGAGTGGAATTTATTTAGACTAGAAATTAATTTAAAGAAATTTGAGAGACAAAATAGAAAAATATGAGTCCTAGGAGTCCTCAGAGTGTCATACACAGATTTTCTGGCCAGTTGAAGTGGTTTGCTAATTCAGCCTTGAATCAAATTTTGAGATTCACCCGTTTCTAGTTAACAGTCTTTGGCTCAATGTGAACACAGCAGCATATTGCCATCTACGACAGTGAAGTCATGTTGCTGTGATGACTCAATACAATGGTGAGGTTGAACTTGAAATGTTAGCATATTAGCATATTGGATTTTTTTTTTACATTTGGAACAACTTTTAGAAGTTGCAACCCCCCCCCTTTCATAATAAACACTCTGAACCTCTTCACCTTAACATTTCTGAATACCTAAGTGATCAACATCTACTAGATTTTCTTGAAAGAACTAGAATTATTCCTATGTTGCCCTTTATAAAGAGGGATTTTAAGAAAAGATGCATGCAAGTTATAAGGTTTTATATTATGCAGTGGCAGAAATCTATGTCTGATGTCACTACACTATAGTTGATTATAAAGTAGTAATTACTAACAGGTTCTTCAGTGTTCTGGCTGTGAAGAGTCTGGAATTTTGTGACACTTTAAAATAATTTATTGAACAGCTAGAACACCAATATCCTGTCTAGAAGGAAACAACAATAAAAATCTTGGTTTGATACTGAAGATCAGTTTGGGGAGTTGCCTAGCAATATTTGCAACAAAAAAAATCTAATGGGAGAAGTCAGTGGTGGATCAATACATAAAAGCAAACGATTATCATCTTTTAATTTCTATTGCCTTATGTTTCCTGTTTCCGCATGCACTGAAGGAGCAGGAAGCCTCAGAAGTGACTCCATTTAGCAGAGAGATATGTTCTTTTACTCAATCCAGAGTCTTATCAAATAGTTACAAAGAAAATTTCATCTTTCCCTTCCCTAAATGGCTTATTCTATTCATCTCTACATGCAACTTTAAAATAACATTATAGTGGTTTTGTCATGAATAATCTAGGATATTGAGGATATCAGTGTCAAAAACAAACAAGTAAATGGAATATAAAGTATGAGCTACAACATCCCAAACTGGCAATTGAAAGCCATACTGTTATAATATATATATATATATATATATATATATATTATTTTTTTTTTTTAAATATACAGATGAAGACACACGTGTTTGTTCCCCTGAGGGTTGACACTGTTATGTCTATCTGTTAGTAAATTATGTTAGTGCTGTGTAAATTCAACATTGAATTAGGAATTATAGACACTACTGCATCATTATAAAATAATGGAATTTATTATTAAATAAGTGTTACAGATAGGGGATGCCCTATTAACAACATGCATCACTCAACAGTTGGTTTATGTATGATCCATGGAGTTCTTATTAATATATATATATAATTTATCAATTAGTTTGCACTGTCTAGGTTAATTACATACAGCATTCATTTTCCCTTCCTCCAAGACTCTCTATCAGTATGGGCTGTTTGCGCCTATAGTTAAATCTCTCCATAGGCATAGCTCATACGTCCTGGTTTAGTGGCTTCCACATACATTGTATGTGTGTACTGGGTTAGACAAGAAATAAAGAAATGTGTGCCTTAAAAATGGATATACTAAAGGTACCAATATATCTTCAATAATTGTCAGTAGAATGGCAAACAGCTATATCTCCTAACTCACCCATACGCATATACGCTTAGTACAGTCTAATAGGTGTGTGGTTTCAATGGGGGGGAGAAAAGAAAAACAATGCTAGTCATTGAAATTCTTTTCTTTTAAAGTATTTGTTTATTTCCCCAACATCATCTATAGGGCAGCATCATGAGGCCACCACACATCATCCAGCCCCTTTGGCAATGGCGGATTCAGCCATAATTGTTTAATGTGTTTAGATATGCTCTCTCTTGGTACTGTAGAAATTCAGGTACAGTCAAAAATTCTCACTTTACAACATTTGTTTAGCTAACCTAAAATAATCAGAATGTGATTTATAAAGCTGTACATATATTAATAGATATGTAGTATCTACTAGTAAGTATTCTTCCCGTAAACCACAAATCCCACACTTATGTGACTGGACCTTCTCCGGTGTCAAGTAATGCTATTAATACTATAAGTGAGGGGTGCAAATGACAAAGCTGCCCTCACAATGCATACCTGATAAATGCTCGTAGTCCATAGCAATAATATTTCTAGTTTATTATTATACTTCACCATTATAGCACACTTATTAATATCATTGAGAAATATACTGCACTGAGTATGCCACCATAAAACAAAAACATGGAATATCCCACGGCAGATTTATAGCCGCTAGAAAAGAAATGCTGTAGCTGGCGGAGTTGAAACAAAATATACATTAATGCAGGACCAAAATAATGATGGAACATAATAGTTTCAGTGCTAAAATTGCTGGAATATGTTACTTATAATAACTTGCATTTTGTGATAGTTGAGAAGGAAGGAATTTTCAGAGAGAACTCCAGGGAGCTGTTTCTATTAAGCTGCTGGCAGGTGGTTTATCATGACTTCTTACATCCCATAATAAAGTCTAGCAATTCAGTAAAGTAACATTGTATTTCTTTTGTGCATCTGTATGAAAATTCATTCAGTGGTGTCAGAGGAAAAAAAAAATAAAAAAAAATCATTTCATGTAGATTGCATTACAGCGGAACGTCCATTTTTCAGGAGTTATTTTATTGACGCCTTTGAAAAAAACACATATTGACAACATGTTATTGAATGGGATACTGTAAAAAAAACTGATCTAGAAAATTACATTCTAGGTATGAAAGACAGTAACTCTGCATAGCAACTTTTCAGTCAATGCAGGTGGGCAACTTTTAGAGGCTAAATAGAAGACTTATGAACTCAAAGTTTTACATGAGAAGCCCATAGTGCCCTAAAAGTTCACACTTGAATTTTTTCCAGTGAGCCACACTTGAATTCTTTGATGTAAACTCATGCTTGCATGCTTATGAATCAAATGGGTTTTCTATATCTGTCCCATTTTCGAGTTATTATTTATTGTGTCATTCATTTATATTACACCAAATTATTCATTAGAGATTGGCATCACTAAAATCATTTCATGTCCTTAATTGAGCTCCTAAAGTAAATTCCAAATGAACTAATTAGTATGCTTTTGAAGTGTGCGAGTAAACCCAAACACAAGAGGAACATACAAATGCAGCACCCCACTGCAGAGCAGAGGTATATTGCAAAGAGGTTAAATATATTTTTGTATGATCATTTTCTGTATATTTATTCCTGTATATGTATGCACATGGTGTTATTAGGCCATAATATCCACCAGCAGTCACTAGGTTGGGCTATTTCCCTTTTCCCATAGGGAAGGATGAATCATCATAAAGCCACCATAAAACAGGGTAGTGTAGTTGGAGCCAGTGAAAAGAACAGATGCAAAATATGGTAGCTGACAGAGAAGCCAGCCCAGGATTAGTTTCGAGCCAGTGTCAGTCCCAAAAATAACTTTATGTGGAAAGCAGGTCAGATGTAAAAGAGGAGGTGTAGTGAGAAGTTCTTTGACAAATTGCTGTCTAAAAAAGACCACTGAGTTTAAAGTCTTCCGGTGCCTGGACACAGATTGATCACCTTCATAAAAAATAGCCACATCATGCAGAGGACATTGTGGATGCATATATCATAAGTACACAACTGGTATAAAAACAGCGCAGAGCATAGTCTGACATTAGGGTCTGCCCTGAGGTTGCATTGCAAAAAAAGAAGTGTTACAGTTTAGGCAGTTTTAAAAAGAGCCTAGATGAATTCTTAAAAGTACTAGACAAGGCAACACACAGACAGGGCATCTAAGGCGTGGCTCCGTAAGAAGAATTTCAAGGTCCTGGAGTGGCCTAGCTAGTGTCCAGACCTGAACCCAATCGAAAATCTTTGGAGGGAGCTGAAACTCAATGCAGCCCTGAAACCTGGAATATCTGGAGAAGATCTGTATGGAGGAGTCGGCCAAAATCCCTGCTGCAGTGTGCGCAAAGTTGGTCAGCAACTACAGGAAACATCTCACCTCTGTAATTGCAAAAAAAAAAAAAAAGTATTTGCACCAAATATTAAGTGCTATTTCTATTGTATCAAATATTTATTTCATGCAATAAAATGCAAATTCATAATTTAAAAATTATACAATGTGATTTCTGGATTTCTTTAGATTCTATCTGGAGTTCATTAGAGCTTCAAAGAATGCCGTTGGAATCCTCTTCCACTCCTTCAGGATGACATTGCAAAGCTGGTGGATATTAGAGACCTTGTGCTCCTCCACCTTTCGTTTCAGGATGCCCCACGGATGCTAAATAGCTAAAGTCTGGAGACATGCTTGGCCAGTCAAGCACCTTTACCCTCAGTTTCTTTAGTAAGGCAGTGGTCATCTTAGAGGTGTGTTTGGGCTCGTTATAATGTTGGAATGGCCCTGCGGCCCAGTTTCTGAAAGTAGGGATCATGCTCTGCTTCAGTATGTCACAGTACATCAATGTTAAAAAGATACTGGGCACTCTCTTAATAAAGGAACCTCACAGTTTATTGGTGGTCACGTTCCCCTGTCTGTCTTTCCGGCACCGCTCCGTAAGTGTAAGAGCCGGCGCTTGGATAGATTTACAGCCTCCTTTTCTCGCGCTGGACTTGCTATGCAAATGAGCGTAATCAGCTCTTACAGCCAGTCCTCAAAGAATGCGCGTTGGGTCTGCGGTTAAGACAGGAATAGTTCCAATACAAGCGGTACTTTAGTACAAAGTGTCCAGCACGAGAAAAGGAGGCTGTAAATCTATCCAAGCACCGGCTCTTACACTTACGGAGCGGCGACAGGGGAACGTGGCCACCACAAGAAATCCCTGAAATCAAAGTACCAACACAACAGCCGAACATAGTACTACAGCGAAACAGTGAGTAATAGCGGGACGCCGCATAAACAAATCACTGCACCACTAGCTATTTTACTACTTTGTTCCGTGAAGATTTCTTTGTAAGGAGTTCTACGCCTTAAAGGACATTTCATTCAAGGACTTTCTTTATCCTTAAATACCCAGAGGCTATTATATTTTAACCCATTCAACCTTTGTATTGGTACCAAGAGGTTGAGGAACTGAGTTTTAATACCCGGGCTGTATGTCATACTGTTTTACGTAGCAATTTATGCATTAATTATGTGTTTTACTATCAATAAACTGTGAGGTTCCTTTAGTAAGAGAGTGCCCAGTATCTTTTTAACATTGTTATACTGTACCAAAGGAAGGGTGATTCCTTTTTACTGAGAGCACCTCCCCTGTTAGCACCAATCCAGTGCGCCACTTCTCTTTATCTCAATGTCACAGTACATGTTGGCATTCATGGTTCCCTCAATGAACTGAAGCTCCCCACAGCTGGCAGCTCTCATGCAGACCCAAACCATGACACTCCCACCACCATGCTTGAATTTATACAAGATACACTTCTCTTTGAACTGCTCACCTGGTTGCCACCACACATGCTTGACACCATCTAAACCGAATAAGTTTATCTTGGTCTCATCAGACCACAGGACATGGATCCAGTAATCTGCCTGTCTTCAGCAAACTGTTTGCAGGATTTCTTGTGCATCATCTTTAGAAGAGGCTTCCTTTTGGAAGGACAGCCATGTAGACATTTTTTATTCAGTGTGCTGCGTATGGTCTAAGCATCTGACAGGCTGGCCCCCCATCCATTTAACATTTGCAGCAATGGTGGCAGCACCCATATGTACACTCGACGCCCCGGTCCAGTGGAAATATATCCTATTCATCGACCCAGACGGCGGCTTGGCCCCCGCCAAAGGGGAACGGGGACTGAATTGGCAGCATTAACCAGTGAGACGTAATCAGCCCTATCCACCTCCAGTCCAGTTGCACCTAACAATAGGTGCATCAACAACAGGTGAGCAGTACCACTCTTCCTGTTGCTCTGGAGGCTCGGCTCTTAACTTATTTACCCTATGAGCGCCTTTTTCTCTCCTTGGCCATTATCTACTAACCCACTTAGTTGGCATGGCCCAGGAACAACCTCTGTGCTCTCACCTGTCCTGCAGCTGCCTCTTTCTTTTGCTGCTCCTTCTACATGGGATGTAATGCATGCTGCCGCCTCTGCTCTGTTTTTCAATGAGGACAAGCTTAGTGAGTACAGTTAGCAGCTACACTTGGAGGATAGGTCCGCTTCGTCCTCCCTTAGGTATACAACTAGCGATGAAGACAGTCGTGTGGAAGCATGTGTTGCAAGCAGTTGGGGACGTGGCCATGAGGCTGATGAGGGTGACATAAGTGATGAACAGTAGTGATGGATGAACATTGGCCAGGACGGTTCATAAACGCGATCAAATGCTCGTGAACCGCAAGTTCGTGCCGGGCCACATTCACTTTAATGGCAGAAAAACCTTCAGCTCATATTTGCAGCCACCAAATACTTAGTAGAAGTGTACAAAGAGTCCCACAACATGGACAGTAACATACCAGAGGGGGATCAATGACAAAAATTCCAACAAAAAATATGTATCTTAATCAGGAGACATTTTTATGCGTCTTAAAGGGAAATTCTTTGAAATGTGCCCTGTTGGAGCCTAGAAAAATGTCATTTTAGGCCATAGGAGTACGGGCCTTAAAAATTAGGCATTCACCTGACATAAAAGAAATTCTGATTATGGTGCTCGAGGTACATTATGCGGTTAATGGATAAAAATTGTACTGTAGGCCACTGGATTACAGGACCCAAACATTAGACATTCACAGGACAGAAAATATCAAGTGATTATGTGGCCGGAGGTACATTACACGGTCAATGGATATCAATTTTACTGCAGGCCAGTACAAATACAGGTCAAATATATATGTTTAAAAGAACTAAAAATATAAAATTTGATTAAAAACATGGCTAAAGAAATCCCCCCTTCTTGAAAAAAAACCCTAATGATAATAGTTAAAATTCGATAACACAAATGCTGCACTACCCAAATGCACTATAAAGAAAGTATATTATTGGTATACAACATCCCTGACTCAATCAGTTTTTTGGGGGGGCAACTGGTATATCACGCCAGTTGAAATTATTTGTTCCAATAGCATTTTGCACTCTGTGTAGCTGCTGTATGGCAGCAGTACAGCACACAACTACTGCACTATAATACACTTTCTATGTTAGAAAGTATATAAGTATATTACACCCCTCACTAAGTCACACCTATCGATAGCACACCTATACCAGTCCTTAAAAGGACTTTTTGTGGCCCTATTAGATAGCGTTTGGTGTCCCTAACAGTCTGTCCCTGCTCCACACAGCAACCTCTCCCTACCCTGGCAAAAGACTGAATGGCAGCCAGATCAGGTTTATTTAAAAGTTAGGGGGCATGTCCATGTGCTAAAACGTCACAATCGGCTGTCCTGTACCACCTGATAGATGTGTCATGGGTCAAAGTTCTTTACAATGTAAAAGAATACGCGCCGGCGGGCATCACCATATGTTTGCCCGTTCAGCGAACCGCGAACAAGCAAAGTTTGCTGCTAAAACAACCGCCAGGCGAACCGCAAGGCCATCTCTAATGAACAGACATGAGTGGATGATGATTAGCTGATTGCACGTGTGAACCGGTTGGAGAGCGGGCATCATTATCATCATCAGGCGGTGAGGGTGGCAGCAGGCCCGTGAAACAGCAGCGTGCAAATGAGCCAGCAGGGTCGAAGCAGTGGGAGATCTGAAGCCCAACGCACCCAGGGTAAACCATCTGCTATTTAGGAGCCTACCTGTCAAGAAACAACTAGCGGTGCACGTCAACACATGGAGTGTCACCATAAAGTGGTGTCAGAAGACCTAAAAAAAAACAAAATAAAAACTGAATTAGGCCTCTTGCACACAAACCTTTTTTTTTCTGTTTACGTTCCATTTTTGCATTCCGTATACGGAACTATTCATTTCAATGGATCTGCAAAAAAAACAGAAGGTACTCCGTATGCCTTCCATTTCCGTATTTCCATTTTTATGTGCTGTTCAAAGATAGAACATGTCCTATTATTGTCCGCATAACGGACAAGGATAGTACTGTTCTATCAGGGGCCAGCTGTTCCGTTCCGCAAAAAACGGAATGCACACGGACGTCATCTATATTTTTTGCGGATCCGTTTTTTTTGAGGACCACAAAATACTGTAAAAGCCATATGGTCGTGTGCAAGAGGTCTTAGACTTACCAGTAGTTCTGTTTCCTTGAATCCACCATGACGGCCACAAAGAGATTGACCCTTAACCTCTGTAGGGGCAGGAACAGAGAGATAGAGAGTTTAATTCCCCTTTGCACCCCAACCAGGGCCCGCGCCACCCATAAGCAGAGTAGGCCACGCGTGGAGCACACTCTGCCTGGGGGCGCCGACGCTCAGGAGTATGGCTGCCGCCCGCCAGTGGCGTTGCAAGGTGGGTCGGTGCAGCGGGTGCGGGCCACACTGGGTGACACCAGTCTGATGGGGTGTCACCTGCCGGACCCAAGTTCCAAATCCCAACACCACTAGCACCCGGCTGCCCCCTACTTGTGTCGCTGATCTGACATCTGATCCTTCCTGTACTTTCCGGCTGAGAGCCTGCGCGGGCATGAGTTCAGTCACTTCGGCGCGCAATCCTGCGAGTCCCGTGACCTCCCGAGGTGGGTCTCGTGGAATCATGCGCCAAAGACACTGAACTTAGTGAACTCATGCAGCGTCATATCCAGTGCAGCCGCGTCACAACAGGAAGTGACGAGGGTAGGGAAATTACACGGGTATGGAGATATCACGGGACACCGGCAAGTACAGACTAGACTGTACAGGATCATCAGCGACACAAGTACGTAAGGGGGAGGGGACAATTTCAAATGACATAATGGAGGGCAGTGTGCACAGTGTGGGGAAAATTACTTAAGTGGGGGCACTGTGGGCAAATTACATAATAGAGGGCAGTGTGTGGGCAAAATTACTTAGTGTGGGGGCAAATTACATAATGGAGGGCAGTGTGAGGGGCAAACAACATAATGTGGGGCAGTGTGTGGGGAAAATTAATGTGAGGCAGTGTGGGGAAAATTAATGTGAGGCAGTGTGGGGAAAATTACATAATGTGAGGCAGTGTGGGGGGCAAATTACTTAATGTGGGGCAGTGTGGGGGCAAATTACATAATGTGAGGCAGTGTGGGGGGCAAATTACATAATTTGGGGCAGTGTGGATGGCAAATTAATGTGGGGCAGTGTGGGGGTAAATTACATAATGTAAGGCAGTGTGGGGGGCAAATTACTTAACGTGGGGCAAATTAATCACATAATGTCACTGTGGGTGTCTGATTGGGCTGATCTGAGGTCTGATGGGGGCTATGTGGGCTAATATGAGGTCAATGGGGGGGTGGAGTGGGTTATATGAGGTTTGATGGGGGGCTGAGTGGGCTGATGGGGGGCTGAGTGAGCTGTAATGAGGTCTCTCTGCAATGGCAGAGACACTCAGTGAGGCCAGCAGCAGCCATTTTAGTCAGATTACAGCCACTCCGCAGCTTTGTCTCTAATCTGAATGAAATGGCTGCTGCGGGCCTCAGTCTCTCTGCCACTTCTGTTCTTAGGGTAGCCAGACATCCGGTTTTAGGCCAGACAGTCCGGTTTTTAGACTCCTGGTCCTCCATCCAGCGCAAGAAGTCCCCCTTTTTTGTTGTTATGGATGATGGTCCGGTGGGTCCGGCTCAGGCATAATCACTTAAAGTAGCAAAGGCAGGGGGCAGGGCTAGCAGCATGACCAGATCACACTGCGCACTTATGTGACGTCACAAAGTTATCAGCGCTGCAGGTCCGGTAGGAAGTTGGGAACAGAGCCACTGCCACTGCCCACTTGCCCAGTAGTCTGACTCTATACTACAGTCACTCAACCCACCTCGCCTCGTTCTCTCTCTATCTCTCTGCCAACATTTCTGCCAGCCTGAGCCAGGCCCAGGAGCAGCACTCATTTAGCCAGCCAGAGCCTACACTGAGCCCAGCCAGCCTCCAGCATTCAGCCTTGCCAGTTGCCATTGACTTTCAGCAGGTCGATTCAGCAGCTTTCAGCCTGAGCCAGCCCAGCAGCTAATAGTTACTATCTGGCCTTGGTATGTTCTGTATATTATTATATGTGAGCTGGCCTGGTATAAGTTATACATCTTCTGGTATATTAAAATGTATAACTTATTCCAGCTGTACATATAATAATATACCAGAGATACCCAGGTTATATCATCAGCGTGGTCCACTATATCACTTTATACAAGAAGATGTTATATCGTATATCATCCTCATGTATATAGTGATATGGACCATGCTGGTATACCCTGGGTATTTCTTGTATATAATTATATATGTACAGCTGGTATAAGTTATACATTGATAATTATATGAGTGCAGACCTGTAGGTATGTATGTATGCAGAGTGTATATGTGTATATATATATATATATATATATATACACTCACCTAAAGAATTATTAGGAAAACCTGTTCAATTTCTCATTAATGCGATTATCTAGTCAACCAATCACATGGCAGTTGCTTCAATGCATGTAGGGTTGTGGTCCTGGTCAAGACAATCTCCTGAACTCCAAACTGAATGTCAGAATGGGAAAGAAAGGTGGGCTACAACAGCAGAAGACCCCACCGGGTACCACTCATCTCCACTACAAATAGGAAAAAGAGGCTACAATTTGCACGAGCTCACCAAAATTGGACTGTTGAAGGCTGGAAAAATGTTGCCTGGTCTGATGAGTCTCGATTTCTGTTGACACATTCAAATGGTAGAGTCCGAATTTGGCGTAAACAGAATGAGAACATGTATCCATCATGCCTTGTTACCACTATGCAGGCTGGTGGTGTAATGGTGTGGGGGATGTTTTCTGGGCACACATTAGCCCCCTTAGTGCCAATTGGCCATCGTTTAAATGC
The DNA here is from genome assembly GCF_014858855.1 of Bufo gargarizans. Lineage (NCBI taxonomy): Eukaryota > Metazoa > Chordata > Amphibia > Anura > Bufonidae > Bufo > Bufo gargarizans. The sequence goes on from NC_058081.1 coordinate 164,971,801, forward strand.
CACAGGCTACCTGAGCATTGTTTCTGACCATGTCCATCCCTTCATGACCACCATGTACCCATCCTCTGATGGCTACTTCCAGCAGGATAATGCACCATGTCACAAAGCTCAAATCATTTCAAATTGGTTTCTTGAACATGACAATGAGTTCACTGTACTAAAATGGCCTCCACAGTCACCAGATCTCAACCCAATAGAGCATCTTTGGGATGTGGTGGAACGGGAGCTTCGTGCCCTGGATGTGCATCCCTCAAATCTCCATCAACTGCAAGATGCTATCCTATCAATATGGGCCAACATTTCTAAAGAATGCTATCAGCACCTTGTTGAATCAATGCCACGTAGAATTAAGGCAGTTCTGAAGGCAAAAGGGGGTCCAACACCGTATTAGTATGGTGTTCCTAATAATTCTTTAGGTAAGTGTATATGTGTATGTGTGTGTGTATATGTATATATATATATATATATATATATATATATACACACACGCTTCAGAGTGCACACTTGGAGTGTTAATCAAGCAGGAGAAGCTAAGTGGAGAGAGGAGTAAGTGTGACTACATGCGCCGCAGCTCTGGCTACTTATTTGGCTGCTAGCAGCAACTAAAAAAGTTGGGATCCCCTTAGATGCTGAGAATGGAAGACAATTGTTCCTGAAGGAATGCAGCGGCAGGGCACATGCGCAGCCAGCAATCAGTTCATTCTCTATGGGGTCTCAAAACATAGCTGCGCTCATAATTGGCCACTCCATGGGAGACAATTTTCGTAATTAGTGAAGGCTCCAGCGGTCCGACCCCCAACAATTAAATTGTTATCCTTTATCCTGTGGTTGGGTCAGGGCTGACGCCATCTTTGCAGTAGATTGATTCATGCTGAGCAATGTCTGGACCACCACTTAAGATGTTGTCGGGTGCAGGTTTCAAAAGGAAAAGAAAACTTCAAGAAGAAGAAGCCATAAAAAATGGCTGGATCCATATGCAAATTCTTCAGTGTTGGTCAAAAGCAAGACACACAAGCTGATAAGGAATCATATTGTGTATCTGAAGACTATCCAGTGCATATGGACACAGATGAAGGACCTTCAACAAGCATGACAGTGGTTGCTTCAACATCAACAACTGTTAGTGAGCAATCTGTTATAGAGAAAAGTTACACAGATACTGAAGAAGTGACTTATCCAAAATCACCAGAACTATTAGAACAAGAAAAGGAGATCACTGCATTACCACTGGATATCTTTGATCCAGCGAACTGGCCAGATGTCATTACTACCTAATTTCGGGATACCATGATAATGAAAGGGCCAGCAAAGCCAAGCAAAGACTTTGCATTTCCAAGAGATGCATCTAAGAGTAGAGATGGCCTTGCGGTTCGTCTGGCGGTCATTTCGCGGTGAACTTTGCATGTTCGCGATTCGCCAGACATGCGAACATATGGAGATATTCGCGCCCGCCATATTCTTTTACATTGTGAAGGACTTTGACCCATGACACATCCATCAGGTGGTACAGGACAGCCAATTGAGATGTTTCAGCACATGGACATACCCCCTACCTTATAAATTGACCCAATCTGGCCTCCATTTTACATTCAGTGTTTTGCCAGTGTAGGGAGAGGTTGCTGTGTGGAGCAGGGACAGGCTGTTAGGGACAGCAAACTCTAGCTAATAGGGCCGTAAAAGTCATTTTAAGGACTGTTATAGGTGTGCTATAGATAGGTGTGATACACAGAGGGGTGCAATATACTTATAATATACTTTTATAATGAGTCAAAAACACATAAATGTCACGGGGCGCCAAGGGCGCACTCGGTCTCCCATCAGCTGCAGACCTGCTGCTTAGCTTCAGGAGCGAGGATCTGTGTTTGGCCTCGTTCCCAGGGCGGCTTTGCCAGCTGGGAGGCTCCCTGCTCCTAGGTCTGCCTTGAGCGCCGAGCTGATCACTCTGTGCTTGACTTGTCTGTCTGTTGGTCATGTGACGCTGGCCACGTCACATGACCCTCAGACCCCACTATAAATACAGGCACAGGTTGCCTGTTAATTCTAGGTTCCTGGCATTTTGTTGGACTACTGAATACTACCTGATCCTGTTCCCTGACGATTCTTTGCCTGCTCCTCCTGTACTGCAAATCTCTCCTGGTATCCTGACCTCGGCTTCCACCTGACGATTCTTTGCGGACTCCTCTGGTACTTCGTTTCTCTCCTGGCATTTGACCTCTGCTTTTCCTGACTATTCTCTGCTCATTCCTTAGTACTGCGTAGCTCTCTAGGTATTGACCCGGTCCGTTCACATTCTGTTATTTGTCTTGTCTGTCTTACTAGCACGTATCCTAAGTTAGGGACTGCTGTCTAGTTGTCCCCTGTCATTAGGACTTGAGAGGCAAGTAGGCAGGGCCAGGGGTGAGGGTGGAGCACAGTGGTCACTATCCTCCCCCCTGTGTGTAGTGTACGTGACCGTCACAATAAATCTATATAGTGATCACCTGGAAGTCAGGGGCCTAGGGGCTAGGGGCTTACTAGGGACTTTTTTATATAGGGTATTGTTCCGGACGGGGTCGCTCTTATCAGGGCGGGTGGTCTGTGGATAGGCTATCAGGGTCATAATAGCACCCCCTGTAGGGCAATATCAGGGACAGTTCTTTGCCACTCTGTCCTTCAATACCACATCATCCTCTAGCCCAGGGATAGATGTTTTTGGTTTCCCTCCGGGATTTATGGATGTGCACTGGAACCCACCGGATTTTGGTAGGACATATGGTTTCTGATTTGGTGCCACCGAGCACCTGATTTAGTGCCGCCGAGCACTTGTTATTGCCTACCACATCTATGCTTGGGATATCTTTTCCATTCACACGTCCGCAAAATGGGTCCTCATCTGTTCCACAATTTTGAGGAACGGGTGCAGACCCATACATTTTTAATGAGGCCGGAATGTGCTGTCCGCATTTGCGGATCCGCACTTCCGCATCCGTGCTTCCGTTTCTGCAAAAAAATAGAACATGTCCTATTCTTGTCCGCAATTGTAGACAAGAGTAGGCATTTTCTATTATAGTGCCGGCAATGTGCGGTCTGTAAATTGCAGAATGCAAATGCTGGCGGATCCGCAAAACACTTACGGACGCATGAATGGACCCTCATAGTAACATTATTAAAGGTTACGTTTTATCCTTATGTATATTCTAATGGGTTGCCTTCCGTGTACAATGTTATTATATACTTTCTATGTTAGAAAGAATATTATAGTGCATTTGGGTACTGTATGGTGCATTTGCGCATGCACGTACGTGAAAATTATATTGCAGATATTTTGCATAGAAAAAAATAATGAATGGAGATCCCAAATTCTAATAATACATCTGGTATGTCACTGTCTATGTTGTGGGACTATTTGTGCACTTCTAGTAATTATTTCTTGGCTGCAAATATGAGCTGAAGGTTTTTCAGGTTCGCCTGCCATTAAAATGAATGGGACCCGCCGCAAACTTGCGGTTCGCAAACATTTGATCGCGTTTGTGAACCATCCCAGCAGATGTTCGTCCATCACTATCTAAGAGACGTTTTACAGCAGTCCATTACGGGGCATAACTATAGGGGGTGCAGAGGTAGCAGTCGCTACCGGGCCCAGAAGCCTGAGGGGGCCCAAAAACCCTTGTGCCACATAAGACACTGGCATTATAGAAAGTGCATACTGGTCAATTTACACCTCTGGCTGGAGGGAAGGGGTTAGGTCAAGAATATGGCATGAGGGGGTGCCCTTTCAATGTTTGCCTCTGGTAGCAGGAAGGCTATGTGCTCCCCTGCCCCTTGCCAACAAGCACTAAGGGAATGGGGGCCCAAGCTGAAGTCTTGCACCAGGGCCCGTGAGCCTTTAGCTACACCCCTGAGTCCATTACAAATGCCACCTTGGAAATGGAGAAGTGCAGAAAAGACATTGGCTAATTTACTCTACCACGCTAAACAGAGTGTTTTGTTTTTGTTGCAAACTGTTTGCAAAGAAACAAATAAGTCTTACTGCTGGAGGTGTCGATGACTGGAGAAATATATCTCATATTTTGAGCGCACACGAACAGTCTGCATCTCATCTTGCTTTTGTGAGAAGGTGGAATGAGTTATTGATGAGGCTTGGATCAGAAATAACTATTGACCAGTCTTACCAGAGATCGTCAACAGCAGAAACTCAGCACTGGCAAAATGTCCTCCAGCGCCTTGTAGCCATCGTCCAATATCTTGGTAAGCAATGCTTGGCTTTCAGAGGAAGCAATGATACACTTTACAGTTAAAACAGCGGCAATTATTTGCAACTTGTGGAGATGCTGGCTACCTTTGACACAGTGATGCAGAACCACCTTACAAAAATAACTAATTCAGAAATTCATTGCCATTACCTGGGAAAGGATATCCAAAATGAATTGATTGGCATCATTTCTGAAGAAATAACAAGACGGATTGTGTTACTTTTAACAAATTCCGAATACTATTTTTATCATCCTTGACTGCACCCCAGATGTTGCTCTTGTGGAACAGATGACCATCACAAGGGGACTCAATAACTGCAAGCCCTGAAGTGAAAATTGAAGAAAGGTTTCTTGGATTCATCCCATTATATAGTTCAACTGAAGAAAGTTGGACTGAATCAATTCTGTCAGAGCTTGAGAAACTTAACATACCATTATGGGATATGAGAGGTCAAGGTTATGATAACAGGTCTAAAATGAAAGGAAAACACTCTGGCCTCCATAAAAGAATCAAAGATTTGAATTCACGTGCATTCTATGTTCCTTGCAAGGCTCATTCGTTAAACCTTGTTGTAAATGACGCTGCTATGTGTTGTAGGCAAGCCAGTTCATATTTTGGTTCTCTGCAGAAAATATATGTGTTTTTGTCTGGCTCGACAAATCGTTAGGACATCCTAAAGAAGCACATCAGTAGGCTGACTGTGAAGCCACTATCAGACACAAGATGGTCTAGCAGAATTGATGACATTCATCCTTTTAGATTTCAAATGTCAGAAATATATGACACACTGACGGAAATTGAGGAAGATGCAGCATTTTCTTCTCTTGCAAGAAATGAGGCTGCATCATTGGCACAAGAGCTAAACAACTTTACATTTGTGTGTTTGACAGCAATGGGGTATAGCATATTAAATCGCATAAACAGAGTAAGCAAACTTCTTCAAAGTCAAACTATTTACTTGCCAGATGTGGTGGAGCTTTTAGAAGCCAGCAAGAGCTACTTGGAAAATTATCGTTCTGACACTGGATTTGAGGAGTTACTTACAAAAATGATGGCATCAGAAATGGAAATTGATCCTGTGTTTCTTTTTACATTGCATAAGCACAGACAAAAAATAAACTTTTTTCCTATGAGGGACAAGATGGACCAATCCAAGATCCCCCAAAACAGTTTAAGGTTGAGTGTTTCTATACCATCTTGGATGTTGTAATCAAATCTGTTCAAGAGAGATTTGAACAGCTTAACGATCATAGCAACAACTTTCAATTTTTGTATGACATTAGGAAGCTTAATGACATGGATAGGGAGCAACTCTTAAAGAGCTGTATGGAGCTACAAACCGTATTAACTGACAAAAACTCCAAGGATGAAGATATTGATGCAATGCAGCTGAATGAAGAGCTCATTATTTTGGCTCCTGTTGTATCACCAAGCATGAAACCAATTGACGTTCTGGGCTATGCTGTCAGGAATGGTTTTGCTCCAAATGTAGCATTAGCACTTTGAATACTGCTGACACTTCCCATCACTGGCTTCAGGTGAAAGAAGCTTCTCAAAACTGAAAATCATAAAAAATTATCTGCGGTCTTCAATGTCTCGAACGGCTGGTGGGTACTGCCATGTTGTCTATTGAGAATGCCATTGCTCAAGATATTGATTTTGAAATATTGCTAAAGGACTTTGCTAATGCTAAAGCAAGAAAAGTACATTTTTGTAGACCCAATAGCCTTGGTGACATTATGCTTTTACAGCATAAAGATCACAGATTGGCACTTGCATTATTGATTGTATTTAAGTTTGTACTGTTATGCACTGTTACCGTATGTTAGTTTGCATTTTGTTTTGCACTATAGTTTAATCACAATTTGCACTTTTGTACTTTAGTTTATTGACATTTATTTTTATTTTTGTACCGTATTTGAGGTTAGAAATATTGGAATGTTAGTCTTTAATATCTCTCTTGTCTCAAAGTGTTTTTCATTTTTTGGCTATTTATTTTACCATTCTATACTGTTTTAATATTTCTATTTATATTGTAATTTTTATGTTTTGGAAATCTTGTTGGCACTTGATATATGTGCAATGCTGCTATTTTATGTTTTGCATATGCGAAAATGTTTACAATTAAAATGTTTTAATTAAATGTTCAATTTTACTATTTTTATTATTTTGTCGAAAGGCTGATTGGGGGGAGGGGGGATTGTAATGGGACTGCTGTAGAATATCAAAAATTAGCTGGTCAAGTCAAATATTTCATGTAACAATAATTAAATAGGTGGTTGAAAAAAAGGGGCTGGTCAAAGGGCGTGGTCAATGGCGGAGACAAGGGGGGTGGCAAAATTAGCTTTTGCCTAGGGTGGCACCAGCCCTGACCCCAACCTGACTTGCTTGCGTCTGTCTGGATCTAGATTTCTGGCCTTTTGCGCCAGGGAATTCCTTGTTGAAAAATTTTCCTGTTCCTCCACCAGTTCAGAGCCTGTTTGACTGACCTCGGAATAAAGATCCTTTGTCTATGGTGGACTTTTTTTTTTCTCCAGTTTTTTATTATCCATGATTGAAAGACTCTGGTGTGTGCCTGGCTCCATGAAACTGAGGCTATGCAGAGGTCACAGCAGAGTAAGTGCGCATGGCAGCAGGGGTCGCAGCAAGAGGCCTGAGCTCCCGGTGTCAGCTAGCGGTCGTGTCTTGACCAGCAACCCAGCGGTTCTTGAATGGTTGACTCGGTCATCCACTTCGTCCCAAGTGACATCAGACACCTCCAGCCAAGATTCGGTGGGTTCCTCTGACACGACGCTTAGTTGGCATGGCCTGGGAGCAGTCCCTGTGCCCTCACCTGTCCGGAACCTGCCTCTTTACTTTTCTGTTCCCTTAGCCAGAAAATTATTATATGCTGTGGGCTCAGCTCACTATACGTTGAGGACGAGCTACTAGAAGACTGTCAGTAGCTACTGGCAAGCCAAGATGTGGAGGAGACATCCGCCATTTCCTCTGCTAGGTGGGCAAGTAGTGATGAGTTGAGCGGCATGGGAGCTGGTGTTGTGAGCGGTCAGGCTCCTGACTCAGAGACGGTTGAGGAGGGCATCAATGATGTGCAGACAGTACTCGATGATGATGATGATGATGTAGCTGATCACACTTGGGAGTCGGGTGACGAAGGGGCTTCATCATCATCAGGAGAGGCAGCGGCAGCAGCGGAGCCAGCAAGTTGCTAGCATGGGCAGGAGTCAGCAGGGTGGCAGCAGTGGGAGGTGGGTAGCCAAATGTGCATGGGGTAGACCACTCGCTTTGCGGGAGCATACCTGCCTGGGAAGTAGTGGTGCAGGGGTTCAAGGAGGCAGTGGTGGTAGCAGTCAGAGTGTTGGGGGTAAAATCACCTACTCGGCGGTGTGGCAGTTTTTTGTTAAGCCACCGGAGGAGGTGAACGTGGCCATATGTAGAATCTGAAAAAAGAAGCTGAAGCGTGGCCAGGGTGCCAAACCGCTACATCACCCAGTGGCACGCACGCAGTTTCAGGCAGTCAAGGTTCCACCATCTCAGCCAAAGATAGCTGTCTGTCCTTCCCATCATGTTCTGGTCCTGATGCTCATGCTCCTTCTACTCCTCATCACTCATTCCGTCAGCAATCGATCACCGAAGCGATTGCCAAGAGACAACAGTATGTGTGTACTCATCCAATGGCGTAGTAGCTGTACATGCTCCTGTCCAAGTTGCTGGTGCTGCAGTCCCTCCCTTTCCAAGTGGTGGACTCTGTACCTTTCAGAGAACTGATGGCCTTTGGCGAGCCGAGGTGGAGAGTCCAAAGCTGTCATTTCTTTGCCAAAAAGGCAATACCAGTCCTGCACACACATGTAGAACAGAGGATAGGACACTCGTTAAGGCTGTCAGTGTCTGGCAAAGTGCATGGCAGTGCCGATGTGTGGAGCTCTAACTACGGTCAGGGACAATACATGTCCTTTACGGCCCACTGGGTGAATGTGATTCCTTCACAGCCACACCAGCAACTTGGCCAGGTGACTCCACTTCCGCCTCCATGTTGCCACGTCATTGTGTCTGCTTCTGCCTCTTCATCCTTCACCGTGTCCTCAGCCTCCACTGCAGGGACAATTCACAGTGCCCCTCCAGCATTCCACATGTTCAGGACACAGTGGTATCACACTGTTCTGCACCTCGTTTGCTTGGACAAATGGAGTTACACAGGGAAGGAACTGCTCCATGTTCTTCTGCAAGAAATTGAATCCTTCCTTTCTCCACTACAACTGAAATTCTGAACCATGGTGACCGACAACGAGAAGAACATTGTGTCAGTGCTGCATCAAGGAGAGCTGAGCAAAGCGCCCTGCATGACACGTGTTCAATCTTCCACCCATCTACAAGACGTTCTAAAAATGGCCATGAAACTTTGCATGCACTTCAGCCACTTGTACACTGCAAAGCACACCCTCCTTGAGCTGCAGCGGCAGAACAGCATCCCCCCAACGTAGGCTGATATGGAACGTTTCCATCCGTTGGAATTCCACCCTCCATATGTTGGACCGACTGTACGAACAGAGAAAGGCCATCCATGATTTTCTGAGGATCCAAGCGGACAGGAGTACTCCACCGTGTTTCTTCGATGTCAGCCAGTGACAACTCATGCGTGACACCTGCCGTTTGCTCAGGGTCTTTGAGAAGGCCACATTATTTGTCAGTCGCCAGGACGACTGGATGAACGATGTCATTTCACTGCTTCATGTCCTGGAACAGATGCTGGTAAATCTAGCTGGTCAGGGGACTGGAGACATGGCGCCTAGATCTCAAGGCCACATGAGCCCTGTGGGTGCTGAACTGGAGGAGGAGAACATTGGAGCACAAGCAGGAGAGGAGGAGCAGGAGCAGGCAGAGGAGCTACATGGTGATGAGGAAGATGAGGCAGAGGACCCAGACACACCATGGCAGTATGCAGTGGAGATGGATGTAGGGAGTCCCTCTGAGTCACTTGCGCAAATGGCCCAATGCATGCTCACTTGCGTGGGTAGTGAAAGCCAAATTGTCACCAATTGTCGCCATGTTGGATGCCCAATACTGGTCCAAAATGGGGGGCCTTTTTTAAACCCACTGAGAGGGAGGACAAACTGAACTACTAAAGACACATCCTATGTAGTCAGTTGGCTGTTGCCTATCTGTGCCATCATCCATCCTCTCGCAGGTCTGACCAGGGGGGGCCTCTGCGCTCACGTTCCACTGCCATGGCTGCTGAGGAGGGGTGGGGTGGCAGGAACAGTACCAGCTCCATCAGCAGCAGCCTGAGTCTAGAATCACTGATGAGCAACTTTCTTCACCCGCATAGTGAAGAAACTACTCACCAGCAGCTAGACGTAGAGCAGAACCTGAACCGGCAGGTGGTGGCATACTTGGAGTGTACCCTGCCAGCCGTCATTGAAGAACTGCTGAACTACTGGGCAGCCAAACTGGATTTCTGCCCGCAACTGTAAGAGTTTGCCCTGGAAAAGCTGTCCTGCCTGGCCAGTAGTGTAGAAGAAACGAGACGGTGAACTTTACGTCCAACGTATGGACCTTAAACGGCGCACTCACACAACCGATCGTAGACAGTATTAGGGTATCAGCTATTTTTTTGCTTTATTCATAGACAACGCGTTTCGGGGTACTAGGGACCCCTTTATCAAGTCTAAAAGGTAAGGTTAAAATAAGGGGGGAGAAGCAAATATATGGAAAGACATAATACAGATGTATCCGTCAATAGGGAAGTAATAGTATAAAAATAAATATAAAATGATAGAAAATACGTATATGTATATAAAGACATGTATATATCAGACGGGAAAATGATCAATAAAAATATGTACACATAAAATTTATAAAGGGTATTACATATACATGGAGGCATGTAGTTTAAAATTACCAAAAAAAAAATAAAAAAAAATACATATATAATCTAATCACTACTGTCGCATATATTTTGAAAAAATAGTAGTTTTGAGAAAAACAGCAGTGAATGAATGTCCACTGTTTAAGTGAAGGCCACTATATTGTGCTAGGCCATTAACCACAAGGACCAAGGTAGGAATATATATATATGTTCTCTCAAATTAGGAGCAGAATATGGCTGGAAGGTCTCAATGTATGTTCTAAAGACTGTTGGGGAAGATAGGGTTACTAGCAAAAGGAATAATGGACTCTGATGTAGAAGTATTAACATACCTGGATCGGATCAGCAGAGCGGTGCTGCTGCTGAATCCGGGAAGCACGAGGAGGACGCTGACCTGCTGTGGCGCGCGCGCTGCTGGGGGTTAAGAGGTGGCTGCGCTTGTATGGGAGGGCCTGACTTCCTTCATTGGAGGTGCGTCCGTGGGGGGGGGGGCGGAGTCGGGGGCGGAGTTATCAGCGGCACACGGAGAGATGAATGGGGGATAGAACAGAGCAGGCAGAGAGGGATCGGGGTACGGATGGTGTCAATTAAAAAACTGAAGCTGAGGTGGGGACGTGTGTGTGAAAGCAAGTCTGATATTATTTGAGCAAGGCAGGTTATTGGCAAGGGGGAGTGAAGGAAAGGAATTACAGGGATACATACCCTGCAGGGAAAAAATGGATATTGATGTAGGTGTATGATGGGTGGGCTGGGGATGGCATATAATTAAACTCACTGAGTGTTGAATAGAAGGAGGGAGGGGGAAGGGGGACACAATGTGACATGGGAACAAGAGGATGAACCGGAAAGATACATGTGAAGAAATGTTGGAACTAAATGAGGGGGATAGATATAATGGGGGGCACTGGGATATACGGGATAGTATAATGTAGGTCGCGCCAATTATATATAGATACATGTGAAGAGATGTTTGGACTGAATGAGGGGGATAGATATAATGGGGGGGGGGAGGCACTGGGATATACGGGATGGTATAGTGTAAGTCGCGCCAATTAGAAGCATTTGCTCTCCAAGGACTCGTTGAGTCCGTACGGTTCCAGAGTTTGGAGTTTGAAAATCCAATACATTTCTCTCTTTTGTAATGTCCTGAATTTATCGGATGCTGTTTCCAAAATGGTCTCAATTGGTGTTATTATTAGTTTTGAAGCATCTTTGTTATGAGTAGTGAGAAAATGGCGGGACACGCTATGTTGGAGGTAGCCTCGCGAGATATTCCATCGGTGTTTGTTCAATCTTTCTCTCAGTGTCTGGATGGTACGGCCTATATATTGTAGCCCACATTCACATTCTATCAGATATATGACATAGGTTGATGAGCAGTTCATGAGGCTTTTGATCGGGTGTTCCTCTCCCGTTACATTACTCTTGAAGGTCTGGACACGGTTTGAAATACTGTCGCAGCATTTGCACAGTTTGTGATTGCACTTATAGCTGCCTTTAAATTTCAGCTGGCACGTTAACCCGGCTGAAATTGTGTTGATGTTCTTTTTCTTCTTGAGTTTACTCGGTGCGAGTATGTTCTTCAGAGTTTTTGCTCTCCTGAAGGTGATGCGCGGTTTTGATGGTATCAGGTCTTTCAGATATGGGTCATCTTTCAAGATGTGCCAATGTTTCGATAGAATGGCTCTCAGAGCTGCGTGGTTGGGGTTGAAGGTCGTGACAAAAGCTGTCTTGTAGTCCGCCCTTTTGGTTGTTTCGGTCTGCTCGTTTTTCTTTTTTGTATTCAGGCATTCTTCCTGGCTTTGATTTTTTTGCCCGCATAAACGCATTCTGTATAATTCTTTCTGGATATTTTTTCTTAGTAAACCTAGACTTCAATATATTACTTTGAGAGAGGAAATCATCCTCATCCGTACAATTCCTTCTGATGCGCTTGAATTGGCTGAACGGGATATTGTCTTTCCACTTCTTATAGTGGGCACTTCTATAATCCAGGTAGCTATTTCCGTCAACCTGTTTGAAGTATGTTTTTGACTTGATGGTCTTGTCCTCTGAATAAAGGATCAGGTCTAAATATTCTATAGACGTGGTTGACAGATTGGAGGTGAATGTAAGGTTCCATCTGTTTGTATTAAGATAGCTGACAAATGTCTGAGCTTCTTCTTTGGGGCCGTTCCAAATCACAATGAGGTCATTAATATATCGTTTGTAAAAAACGATATTGTTCCTCCAATTGTGACTGGAATAAATGAATTCTTCTTCGAAACAGCCCATGTATAAGTTGGCGAAGCTTGGCGCGAAACGCGTCCCCATTGCGGTTCCGTTTCGCTGTCTATAGATCTTTCCTTCAAAAGTAAAGATGTTATGTGTAAGGATGAAATGAATCGCATCCAGTATGAATTTCCTGTGTTTATCGGAGAGACGGTCATCCATTTCCAGGAAGCGTTTTGCTGTTTCAATGCCTGCTGTGTGTGGAATATTTGTGTAGAGGGCTGCGACATCCAATGTAAGCCAACTATATTGGGATTCCCAAGTGATGCTTTTGAGGGAGCTAATTAATTGTGTGGAATCTCTTAAATAAGAGGGGAGGTTTGTAACGTGGCTTTGCAGGAAGAGGTCTACATAATGGGAGAGGTTGCTGGTGAGCGAGTTTATTCCCGAAATGATCGGTCGACCTGGAGGGTTCTTACTGTTTTTATGAATCTTCGGTAGATGGTAAAAGAGTGCTGTATTTGGATGTTCGACTGTTATGTACTCCTTTTCTTTTTTAGTGATGATTTTATTTTCTTCCGCCTGTTTCAATAGGGCATTCAACTTCTTTTGGTCCTCTGCAACTGGGTTATATGACAGGGATTCATAATACAGAGGGTCGTTCAGTATATTTCTCGCTTCCTTTATATAATAATTTTTATTTTGTAGAACTATACCACCTCCCTTATCTGCGCTCCTGATCACAAGTAGGTTGTTATTGCTTAGTTCCTTTAGTGCATCTTTTTCATCTTTCATCAGGTTGTTCCCGATCAAAAGCCTCATGAACTGCTCATCAACCTATGTCATATATCTGATAGAATGTGAATGTGGGCTACAATATATAGGCCGTACCATCCAGACACTGAGAGAAAGATTGAACAAACACCGATGGAATATCTCGCGAGGCTACCTCCAACATAGCGTGTCCCGCCATTTTCTCACTACTCAGTGAAACAAAGATGCTTCAAAACTAATAATAACACCAATTGAGACCATTTTGGAAACAGCATCCGATAAATTCAGGACATTACAAAAGAGAGAAATGTATTGGATTTTCAAACTCCAAACTCTGGAACCGTACGGACTCAACGAGTCCTTGGAGAGCAAATGCTTCTAATTGGCGCGACTTACACTATACCATCCCGTATATCCCAGTGCCTCCCCCCCCCCCATTATATCTATCCCCCTCATTCAGTCCAAACATCTCTTCACATGTATCTATATATAATTGGCGCGACCTACATTATACTATCCCGTATATCCCAGTGCCCCCCATTATATCTATCCCCCTCATTTAGTTCCAACATTTCTTCACATGTATCTTTCCGGTTCATCCTCTTGTTCCCATGTCACATTGTGTCCCCCTTCCCCCTCCCTCCTTCTATTCAACACTCAGTGAGTTTAATTATATGCCATCCCCAGCCCACCCATCATACACCTACATCAATATCCATTTTTTCCCTGCAGGGTATGTATCCCTGTAATTCCTTTCCTTCACTCCCCCTTGCCAATAACCTGCCTTGCTCAAATAACCCCACAGCCACCACGATCGACTTAATATCAGACTTGCTTTCACACACACGTCCCCACCTCAGCTTCAGTTTTTTAATTGACACCATCCGTACCCCGATCCCTCTCTCTGCCTGCTCTGTTCTATCCCCCATTCATCTCTCCGTGTGCCGCTGATAACTCCGCCCCCGACTCCACCCCCCCACGGACGCACCTCCAATGAAGGAAGTCAGGCCCTCCCATACAAGCGCAGCCACCTCTTAACCCCCAGCAGCGCGCGCGCCACAGCAGGTCAGCGTCCTCCTCGTGCTTCCCGGATTCAGCAGCAGCACCGCTCTGCTGATCCGATCCAGGTATGTTAATACTTCTACATCAGAGTCCATTATTCCTTTTGCTAGTAACCCTATCTTCCCCAACAGTCTTTAGAACATACACTTAGACCTTCCAGCCATATTCTGCTCCTAATTTGAGAGAACATATATATATATTCCTACCTTGGTCCTTGTGGTTAATGGCCTAGCACAATATAGTGGCCTTCACTTAAACAGTGGACATTCATTCACTGCTGTTTTTCTCAAAACTACTATTTTTTCTAAATATATGCGACAGTAGTGATTAGATTATATATATTTTTTTTTTATTTTTTTTTGGTAATTTTAAACTACATGCCTCCATGTATATGTAATACCCTTTATAAATTTTATGTGTACATATTTTTATTGATCATTTTCCCGTCTGATATATACATGTCTTTATATACATATACGTATTTTCTATCATTTTATATTTATTTTTATACTATTACTTCCCTATTGACGGATACATCTGTATTATGTCTTTCCATATATTTGCTTCTCCCCCCTTATTTTAACCTTATCTTTTAGACTTGATAAAGGGGTCCCTAGTACCCCGAAACGCGTTGTCTATGAATAAAGCAAAAAAATAGCTGATACCCTAATACTGTCTACGATCGGTTGTGTGAGTGCGCCGTTTAAGGTCCATACGTTGGACGTAAAGTTCACCGTCTCGTTTCTTCTACCGTTACCCGAGCGGCAGGGTGGCTCCTGCCCAAGGCGACCGGACGAATCTAGGCTGCACCAACCGTTGAAATTCCCTGTTATTCAGTCTTCCTTGCGGTTGCACCCAAACTGGTGCAACCCCAATAGGTGAGCATAATACATCCTATAGTAGATTTTTTCTGTTTTGAACATACTCACCCTATGAGCGCCTTTCTCTATTTTAATCGCCATCACTTGCTGGCCAGTAGTGTGGCATGAGAGTGGGTGTTTAGTGCGGCAGGGGCCATAGTTACCTCAAGAAAAACTCGCCTGTCCACCCAAAATGTGGAGAGACTGACCTTTGTCAAGATGAATCAGGCATGGATCAGCCCGGATTTCCACCTACCAATTCCTGATGCTTCAGACTAGATCATCCATGGTGCCACACCAATACTTTGGCAAAAGAGACCGGTTTCTTGTGGCTACCTGCCTCAGCTACTATTCTGATGCTGCCACCCACCTGATACCACACATCTGATGCCAAGTGCTCCTTCTTTCACCCACCATCTTCAGCGGGTACTGGTATTGCCACCCACCTCCATACTATGTAATCTTGGCACTCTGTGGCCTCCTGATGCTGCTGCCATCTACAGACTGTCATTGGGCCACTCTGTGGTCTCCTCATGCTGCTTCCACCCCACCACTATCACTATGTCGCCTTGCCACTCTGTGGCCTCCTGATGCTGCTTCCACCTCACCACTATGTCATAGGGACACTCTGTGGACTTCTCATGCTGTTCCCACCTTCCCCACTTCATGACTGGGCCACTATTTAGCCTTTTTGGCTTGGCTGACATAATTTATTTGACCCTTCTTCTAATCTGTCAGAAGGAAGGTAAAATGAGACGTACAATGGATCCTCTCTGTGTAGAAGTAGTAATGATTGTATGGTCCCATCAGAATTGGCTTATGATTTGGTAGCCAAAAGCTGGAGTGGGTACAAAACACAGAAGACTTGCAAATATTCCGTTCAGATCTCATCTCTGTTTTGGATACACTCCTAGTTTTTCTGGCATTAGCAATACTGATGGATTACTGACCAAATGCTGACCGAGTGAAAGCGGTTGCTCCACAGACAGTATCCGTTTTTCGAGGTTATTGTTCTGACGGATCAGAGGAAGGGCAAAATAATCACTGATGTCTACACAAACTTACTACTGACACCCTCTCCACTCTGTCGGGGGGCTCTACTTTTATAAGCGATTAATAGAACAGGTTCTGTAGAAATCTGTGGAATCTGCTGACAACGGTGTAAAAGAAGTGCGCTTCTTTTTGGCGCTAACATCGACCTGTAAGGCTGAGTTCATACTTATTATTGTTAGTTTTGGCCCCGTGACTGCCCAAATACGTGAAGTGTGCAGCGATTATAAGAGCGACGCCTGTGATCTGCATGTCATACTGACTCACAGTATTATTTTACTACCAAAGCAGACTCCCTATGTGTGTTATTACAAGGCACAGTGTTCTACACCACTATAAAGGCTCTCTGCAGCCAGGAAATACCAGTTTTTACCAAAATTTGCCGCAAATATTCTCAGCAAAAATCGCTACGAATATATTCGGATCGATTCCCCCAAAATTTGGTGAACCAGTGAATTTAATTTTTTTTTTAAATTCCCTTATCTTTAACATCCATCCCATATCTTTAACATTTTTAAGTAAAGAGTTTCTGTCTCGGTCTTTCCTATAATTATAAAGTCATCTAGGTATGGGATAACAGTCTTTTTTTTTTTTTTTTTTCTCTGAAGAAAGCTATCATTTATACAACCAGTTTGGTAAAATTTCTTGGAGCAGATGATACTCTGAATGGAAGTGCTGTGAATTGGAAGTGACACACTGACCCGGCTGAGCTTTTTATTCCAAACTAGCTGATGACCCGGCATTGCTGGGGTATTATTGCAATTTTATATTAAATAACAGTGACTTTTACAATGGCCGCCCCTTTAACGGTGACCGCCCATTTAACAGTGACTTTCACAATGGTTGCCCCTTTAATGGTGACCGCCCCTTTAGCAGTGACTTTCACGGTGGTTGCCCTTTTTAACAGTGACTTTTCACAGTGGCTGCCCCTTTAACCGCCTCCGGACCGCCTAACGCAGATGTGCGGTCCGGAGGCGGCAGCCCTGCGCAGAGTGGACGCATATACGCGTCATCTCGCGAGGGCCGAGATTTCCTGTGAACGCGCGCATAAGGAGGTAAGCGAGTGGATCCACGGATTTACGGATGCACGGATACATGGATCGGATCCGCAAAACACATACGGACGTCTGAATGGAGCCTTACAGGGGGGCGATCAATGACAGGCGGGTGATCACCCATATAGATTCCCTGATCACCCCCTGTCATTGATCACCCCCCTGTCATTGATCACCCCCCTGTAAGGCTCCATTCAGACGTCCGCATGATTTTTACGGATCCATGGATATATGGATCGGATCCGTGTCATTTTACATATACCCATGCTGGGTGAGAGAAATATCTTGGCAAAAGACAACTTTTCCCATTTTTTTTATACAAAGTTGGCATTTGACCAAGATATTTTTCTCACCCAGCATGGGTATATGTAAAATGACACCCCAAAACACATTCCCCAACTTCTCCTGAGTACGGCGATACCAGATGTGTCACACTTTTTTGCTGCCAAGGTGGGCAAAGGGGCACATATTCCAAAGTGCACCTTTCGGATTTCGCAGGCCATTTTTTACACATTTTGATTGCAAAGTTCTTCTCACACATTTGGGCCCCTAAATTGCCAGGGCAGCATAACTACGCCACAAGTGACCCCATTTTGGAAAGAAGACACCCCAAGGTATTCCGTGAGGGGCATGGCGAGTTCCTAGAATTTTTTATTTTTTGTCGCAAGTTAGTGGAATATGAGACTTTGTAAGGAAAAAATAAAAAAAAATGAAAAATCATCATTTTCCGCTAACTTGTGACAAAAAATAAAAAATTCTAGGAACTCGCTGTGCCGCTCACGGAATACCTTGGGGTGTCTTCTTTCCAAAATGGGGTCACTTGTGGCGTAGTTATACTGCCCTGGCAATTTAGGGGCCCAAATGTGTGAGAAGAACTTTGCAATCAAAATGTGTAAAAAAATGGCCTGCAAAATCCAAAAGGTGCACTTTGGAATATGTGCCCCTTTGCCCACCTTGGCTGCAAAAAAGTGTCACACATCTGGTATCGCCGTACTCAGGAGAAGTTGGGGAATGTGTTTTGGGGTGTCATTTTACATATACCCATGCTGGGTGAGAAAAATATCTTGGTCAAATGCCAACTTTGTATAAAAAAATGGAAAAGTTGTCTTTTGCCAAGATATTTCTCTCACCCAGCATGGGTATATGTAAAATCACACCCCAAAACACATTCCCCAACTTCTCCTGAATACGGCGATACCAGATGTGTGACACTTTTTTGCAGCCAAGGTGGGCAAAGGGGCACATATTCCAAAGTGCACCTTTCGGATTTCGCAGGCCATTTTTTTACACATTTTGATTGCAAAGTTCTTCTCACACATTTGGGCCCCTAAATTGCCAGGGCAGTATAACTACCCCACAAATGACCCCATTTTGGAAAGAAGACACCCCAAGGTATTCCGTGAGGGGCACGGCGAGTTCCTAGAATTTTTTTATTTTTTGTCGCAAGTTAGTGGAATATGAGACTTTGTAAGGAAAAAAAAATTAAAATTAAAATCACCATTTTCCGCTAACTTGTGACAAAAAATAAAAAGTTCTATGAACTCACTATGCCCATCAGCGAATACCTTAGGGTGTCTACTTTCCGAAATGGGGTCATTTGTGGGGTTTTTCTACTGTCTGGGCATTGTAGAACCTCAGGAAACATGACAGGTGCTCAGAAAGTCAGAGCTGCTTCAAAAAGCGGAAATTCACATTTTTGTACCATAGTTTGTAAACGCTATAACTTTTACCCAAACCATTTTTTTTTGCCCAAACATTTTTTTTTTTATCAGAGACATGTAGAACAATAAATTTAGCGAAAAATTTATATATGGATGTCGTTTTTTTTTGCAAAATTTTACAGCTGAAAGTGAAAAATGTCATTTTTTTGCAAAAAAATCGTTAAATTTTGATTAATAACAAAAAAAGTAAAAATGTCAGCAGCAATAAAATACCACCAAATGAAAGCTCTATTAGTGAGAAGAAAAGGAGGTAAAATTCATTTGGGTGGTAAGTTGCATGACCGAGCGATAAACGGTGAAAGTAGTGTAGTGCAGAAGTGTAAAAAGTGGCCTGGTCATGAAGGGGGTTTTAGCTAGCGGGGTTGAAGTGGTTAACGGTGACCGCCTCTTTAACAGTGACTTTCACAGTGGCCACCCCTTTAACAGTGACTGCCCCTTTAACAGTGATTTTCAGTTTCCGCCCCTTTAACAGTAACCGCCCCTTTAACAGTGAACTTCATGGTGCCCACCCCTTTAACAGTAAACTCCATAGCGCCCGTTTAATAGTGGCCCCTGCCCCCCATGCATGTAGCAGTGTAGTTGTGCCGTCATACGTCATATGACTGAATATTTCAGAACCTGCGAACTGCTAAAACCTGTGATGATCAGTTGTTATGGCAACCTGGGGTAGAACCTGTGAGCTTCTATTGGCTGATAAGGGACATTTGACCGTGTGTATGACAGGATTTAAGTGAAAGGATGGCAGGCTTGTATTGGCTAGTGCAGGTAATTTTTTTGGGAATATCTCAGGAACGGTACGTCCTAGAGAGCAGAGACCCCACAAGATTTTTTTCCAGGTAGCAAGGGATGTGTATACCAAGTTTCGTTGAAATGGATGGTTGCATTTTTGAGTTTTCACAGAACATACACATATACACATATACATACATAGACACATACATAAATATATCCTTTTTTATATATATAGATCTTAAGAACTACTGATGCCATGAATTAGCCTTCCTTTATCAGTGGAACTGCAGAAGTAATTGATTCCATTTTTTATTTTTTGTACAGGATTGTCTTGTTTAATTGTTTTAGATTTATAATAGTTTGACAAGAACCATCTTTTTTTTTTTTTTTTTCACTAGGAAGACTCTTAAATAAAAGCCCTTCCCTTTTTTCTGCTCTGACACTGGAATTACTACACCTGTCTTTAATAAGTCCTGTATACCTTGCCAGATCTTTACCTGAACACTTGCACTGTAAGAGGTGAGTTGAAGCTTTTGTGGAGGGGTTGAAGAAAATTCTTGTAACCCTGGTCTAGAATCTTTAAACCCAAAGCATTTGATGTTATGTTTTCCCACTGACATAGAAAATACTTCAACCTTCCTCCTACTCTTGAGTCATTGCTTGTCTGACTGTTTTAAGGATTAAGAAGGAACCCCCTTCCTCATGCCCCCTTTAGGGTATTTCCATCGGTCCTGATTTACCCTTACCCCTATAAGGTCTAAACTGCGTATTGTATTGATGAAAGGGCTGTTTCCTGGTCTCTTTTTCCTCGGGGAAACGCCTTCTTTTTGTCCACCACTTTCTCTAAGATTTCATCTAGAACTGGGCAGAACACATATTCCCTGAAAAGGTAATGGAGCACAACTTTGATTTTGATGTCATGTCTCCTGAGTCTGACCATGATTTCATCAAGGCACGCCTTGCAGAATTTGCTAGAGCCCCATCTGTTGTGGCAAATCTCACAGATTCAGCAGAGGCGTTTGCTAAAGAAAGCTGTAGCTGATCTAAGGAGGGAAATAGAATTAATTATCTCCTATCTAGGTGTTTTATTTTTTAAATGTTTTCCAATTCGTTTAACCATAAATACACCGATCTAGCAACATTGGTGTTTACTCCAAACATAGATTCTTTTCTCAACAGACAATCTGCTTTCCGTTCCATGGGATCCCTTAATTGTGAGGAGTCCTCAAATGGCAAAGATGTTTAACAACTTTTGCCACCTTAATGTCTATCTTAGGAATTTTATCAAAGATTTTAGATTTGGATGGATCAAATAGCAGACAGCTCCTGAACTCCTTGGACACTCCTAACCTTTTTTTCGGGATCAAGCCATTCGTCTAAGATCACATCTCTGACATTCTCATGTATAGGGAACACCTTAGATTTTTTGGTCCTCAAACCACCGAACATTTCATTGTGAACTGTTCGTGGCTTTTGGATCTCTTCCATGTTCATCGTTGATTTGACCGCTCTCAGTAAATCATCCATCTCCTTCATGAAATTTTTTTTTCTTTGTTACTCCTCCCCAAGCTGTCTAGAGGAAGTGGCGTCCTCGTCTATTCCTCCAAATCAGAAAAGACGGATCAGATATTTAGTTTTATTTTAGAGATACGGGAGAAGAACTAGCTGATAATGATGCAAGAGAGGATTTAATCTGTTCTTGTATCAGAATAGATTGTTGCTCTTCTTTTATTAAGTCACTAATACAGCTTTTGTATAGTTTCTTCTTATAATATTCAGGGAGCCTCTTTGTGAAAGTAGCACATTTTTGAGACTTAGGGTTAGCCTTAGTCTCTTTAACTCCCTAATAATAATCAGAAAGAGAGCAACCATATATAAGGAACAGGATATAGAGAACACATAACAGATTTCCTTTAAAATATTCAGCTATTTTCAAATGTAAGTATGCTAGCTTGTTGGAAGTAAAAAAGGATATAATAAAATATATAAAATTTCCAGCACTTCAGACTAGTAAAAGAAAATGAATAAACTTAACCAAGCTTACTCGCATCTATCAGATAATGGTGGTATAGCCTAGCAATATGCCCCAATAATACCCCTTTAATAAGTTAATATGATTTTTTTATGAGTTTATGTTAAAAAAAATAAATAATAAAATTTAAGGCTATGTACACATTTGGAGGCAATTTTTTTTATGATTGCATGTTACTCCTTTTTGGCTGAAAACATAATTTTTTCAATTGTCCTTTATTAAAAATATTGAGCTGTTCTGTCACAAACGGTTTACTGTTTTTCTAGTTGTGTGACTGGTACTTTCACTTTGTGCTGGTCATCTAGTAAACCTTATCTCTAAGCTACAGATAGGTCATAAACACTTACTTAAGCCACATTCTTATCTTTAACATAAGAACTGAGCAATAATGAGTGTTTAGAATTAGGAGGTCAGAGAGCAGAGATAAAGAGTCCGTCAGCTCCTGGTCTGACGGAAAAGACAGAAAATCCAAAGGGTACTACTAGACCATGTTAGCTATGTACAGAAAAAATGCGCCATATTTTTCATGAAGACCAATTGTAAAAAAATATTTTAGCTCAAAATGAGTACAATGCAATAATGATAAAAAAAAATCCCCAAAGGGGTGTACATAGCTTTTAAAGAGATTGTCAAGGAATGCCTAACTTTTAACATATGTTTGCAGCCAGGGCCGGTGCAAGGATTTTGCCAACACAAGCGAAGCTACATTTTGGTGCCCCCAACCCCACCCTCCCTGTCACATCACCCCCCCATGTCAGATTTTGCCCCCTCAATGTCACATTTTTCCCCCTCAATGTCAAATTTCTCCCCCTCCGTTCACATCAACCCCTCCTTTTTACATCACCCCCTTCGTGTCACATAAGATCACCACCTTTGGTCACATTCCCCCCCCCCCCCCATGGCACATCATCCCCCCCATTTCACATTTCTCCCCCCTCTATTGTGATTTATTTAAAGAGGACCTTTCATGGGTCCAAACATAACTAATTTGTATGTATGTAGTGCGCCACCCAGGGATCTTCCTGCACTTACTATTATTCCTGGGCGGCGCTCTGATCGCCCGCTGTGCCCCCGTTACCGTCTCCGGCGCTGTATGTTAATTACTACTATCGAAGAAATTGGGAAGAGACATGAGCTTCTCTCCTGGGTGTTCCTTCCCCCTGGGTGTAGCGCTTTGCGCTGCGATTGGACAGCACTACAGCCAGGAAGAAGGAACGCCAAGGGAGAAAAGCTGATGGGTGACACAGGGGGTGAACGGAGTGGCGCCTAGGGATAATAGTAAGTGTAGTGAGATCCATGGGCACACGCATATACAGATATATATATAACAACAACAAAAAAGTTTTATCCCCCCCCCCACTTGGTTTGGCCTCTTGGTCTGCCTTATTATAGCGCTGGGCCTGCCCGCAGCTGGCCTCTACTATTGAAAGATTAACACTTACAGTCATGTGAAAAAATTAGGACACCCTTTGAAAGCATGTGGTTTTTTGTAACATTTTTAATAAAAGGTTATTTCATCTCCGTTTCAACAATACAGAGAGATTAAAGTAATCCAACTAAACAAAGAAAACTGAAGAAAAGTCTTTTCAAGATCTTCTGTAAATGTCATTCTACAAAAATGCCTATTCTAACTGAGGAAAAAGATAGGACACCCTCACATGTATTCCCTCTTAAATTGGCTCAGATCTCACACAGGTATATCACACCAGGTGCACATAATTAGTAGATCGTTACTCTGCATGTTGAATGAGGCTTGCCCTATTTAAACCTCAGACATTTAGTTTGGTGTGCTCCTGACTGTTGAAGTGAGAGTGAGCACCATGGTGAGAGCAAAAGAGCTGTCAGAGGACTTCAGAAAAAAGATTGTAGCAGCCTATGAGTCTGGGAAGGGATTTAAAAAGATCTCAAAAGATTTTGAAATCAGCCATTCCACTGTCCGGAAGATAGTCTACAAGTGGAGGGCTTTCAAAACAACTGCCAACATGCCCAGGACTGGTCGCCCCAGCAAGTTCACCCCAAGAGCAGACCGCAAGATGCTAAAAGAGGTCTCCAAAAACCCTAAAGTGTCATCTCGAGAACTACAGCAGGCTCTGGCTACTGTTGATGTAGAAGCACATGCCTCTACAATCAGAAAGAGACTGTACAAGTTTAACTTGCATGGGAGGTGTGCAAGGAGGAAACCTTTGCTTTCCAAGAGAAACATCGAGGCCAGACTGACATTTGCCAGAGATAAAGTTGACAAAGACCAGGACTTCTGGAATAATGTTCTTTGGACAGATGAGTCCAAAATTGAATTATTTGGACACAACAGCAGAGGACATGTTTGGCGTAAACCAAACACAGCATTCCAAGAAAAGAACCTCATACCAACTGTGAAGCATGGAGGTGGAAGTGTCATGGTTTGGGGCTGCTTTGCTGCAGCAGGACCTGGTCAGCTCACCATCATAGAATCCACAATGAATTCTACTGTGTATCAGAAGGTGCTTGAAGAACATGTGAGACCATCAGTTAGAAAATTAAAGCTGAAGCGGAACTGGACCATGCAACATGACAATGACCCAAAACATACTAGTAAATCAACCAAAGATTGGCTGAAAAAGAAGAAATGGAGAGTCCTGGAATGGCCAAGTCAAAGTCCAGATTTGAATCCCATTGAGATGCTGTGGGGTGACTTGAAAAGGGCTGTACGTGCAAGAAACCCCTCAAACATCTCACAGCTGAAAAAGTTCTGCATTGAGGAGTGGGGTAAAATTTCCTCAGACCGATGTCGAAGACTGGTAGATGGCTACAAGAACCGTCTCACTGCAGTTATTTCAGCCAAAGGAGGTAACACTCGCTATTAGGGGCAAGGGTGTCCTATCTTTTTCCTCAGTTAGAATAGGCATTTTTGTAGAATGACATTTACAGAAGATCTTGAAGACTTTTCTTCAGTTTTCTTTGTTTAGTTGGATTACTTTAATCTCTCTGTATTGTTGAAACGGAGATGAAATAACCTTTTATTAAAAATGTTACAAAAAACCACATGCTTTCAAAGGGTGTCCTAATTTTTTCACATAACTGTATATGCTCTATGCTCCTATGCACTGGCTTCCACGTCAATCTTCTGGTCTCCAGCTTGTTTATATCCTTCTGGGCATGAGCATAGTCATCTGCTTCAATGCAGTCGACCACTTGCTACAGCTGTAAAGTGTCTATTGTGGACAGGTCACTGCTGAAAACAGTCTATGGCTGCAGTAGAGCAGGTGATCATGCTCAGGAAGAAGTAATGAAGGCAGGGATTGGAAGAATTACATGAGATCCAGCGTGCGGAGCAGGCACGAATGAAACTTTCAATTAATCTGTTAAAAGTTAGGTGTTCCTGGAGAACTCCCTTAATATATAAGTAGCAATACAAGTAACTCATGTACTTTGTGCTTTAATTTCTAGACTGGTTGGATAACCAATCATGTGGTTCTCATGCTTTATAAAGTCCTGTCTACCTTGACAATATGCATATATTCTATAACATGACTTATTACATAACTGATGTTTAGAAAAGCTTACATGGGACCAATTTTCTACAGAGTGTGTTGTATGATGTACATAACAAGAACATTTTTTACTTGTATGTTTTTCACTGGGCTTTGCACAGTAAAGAGTTGGTCCACATGATAGAAGTAGCAGTTGCTGCTCCTCCGGGGCACATCGTGGTTAGGGGAATCTCCTGGCCGATAAAAGTTGGTGTGGACTTGAATGCAAGGTGCGGTAATGACAGACAATATACCAGTGTTGTTGGAGAAATTGGTTGGGAAACTGGTTGTTTTTAGAGATTAGCAAATTTCTCAAAAATTCGATTTGGCTGATTAGCAGATTTTTTTTTTATTTTATTTGGTTTGAGGCGGATTTATTTGTGGTGAATTGCATTAAAAAAAGGCTATTTCCTGGCTGGTGGTGTAGAACACTGTGCCTTGCAGTAACACGCATAGGGAGTCTGCTGTGGTAGTGAAAAAATACAGTGAGTCTGTATGACATGCAGATGACAGGCGTCGCTCTTAGAATTACTGCACACTTCACTTATCCAGGGCCAAAAACTGACCAAATAACTCAAGTGTGAACTCAGCCTTACAGGTCAATTTTTGCATCAAGAAGAAGCGCACTCTTTTTACACCATCGGCAGCTGATTCCACATAGATGTCTACAGAACCTGTTCTAGTAAACGCTTATACAAGTAGAGTCCCCACTCCCCCGATAGAGTGGAGAGGATGTCAGCAGTAAGTTTGTGTTGACGTCACTGATTATTTTGCCCTTCCTCTGATCCGTCAGAACAATAACCTCCAAAAAACTGATCCTGTCTGTGGAGCATCCGCCTTCACTCGGTCAGCATTTGGTCAGTAATCAATCAGTATTGCTTATGCAAAAAAAAACAGGACTGGATCTAAAACAGAGTCGTGAATGGAATATTTGCATGTCTTTTGTATTTTGTACCCACTCCTGCTTTTTTTTATCACATCACAGGCCAATTCTGATGGGACCATGCAGGCCTTACAGCTGCTACTACACAGACAGGATCCGTTGTATGTCTCATTTTTGCCTTCCTTCTGACAGATCAGAAGAAGGGTCAAATAAATGAAGATTGTCAGCCAGGCCGAAAGGTAAAATAGTGCCTAGTCATGAAGTGGGGAGGGTGGGAACTGCATAAGAAGTCCACAGGGTGGCCCTATGACATATTGGTGAGGTGGAAGCAGCATGAGGAGGCCACAAAGTGGCACAATGACAGTCTGGAGGTGGCAACAGCAGCATCAGGCGGAGGCCACAGGGTGGCACAATGACAGTGTGGAAGTGGCACAGCATCATGAGGCCATAGAGTGGCAAGGTGACATAGTGTGGAAGTGGCAGCAGCATCAGAAGACCTAAGAGTGGTCTGTGTCTGACGAACCCACTAATTCTTGGCTGGGGGGTGTCTGAGTGCCATCCATTCCACAGATCCCTCCCATAACAGTGCCATCCACTCCACAGATCCCCCCCATAACAGTGCCATCCACAGATCCCCCCCCCCCCAATAGCAGTGTCATCCAAAGATCCCCCCCATAAGTGTTTGGATCACTTTGTTTCTTACACAGTTCACACAATTCTTATGTACAGGATTCGTAGGATTCGAGATTCAAAAGATTCAAAAGATTCGATAGATTCGAGAACCTTTTCGGATTCAGATAAAAAAAAACATTGGATTCGTTCCTCCCTATCCTTTCCCTACACCTTGAACAATCTTGCCTTGCACTTGTAAATCGTTTTTCTTTTAGCACAATTAAGTTTTTTCTAGCACTGTCCCTAGCGCCTGATTACATATTTCCCTGCGCTAAGTACACTGGAAAATGGTAGAATCCAAGATAGCTGAGGCTATTTATAGGGCTGTGACATCACATATAGGCCTTTATTTTTTTCCACTTATACACACCACAAAAGGCTTTAGAGCATATACTGTAACTGCACCGCTGAACGTCAAATAATATATATTTTTGTGCCACTAATGCACGCCAAAAGGGCTTATGAACATATAACTGCACCGCTAAACGTCAAATATTATGTATTTTTGTACCACTAATACACGCCAAAAAAGGCTTTAGAACATATAACTACACCGCTGAACTGCAAATAGGCCAGTGGCGACTCTAGGAACAATATATAGGGGGGGCACAAAGATACCACAGTCAAAAATGGGGGGGCACAAACAAAATAAGTATATATCAATAAGATTACAAAATACGAGAGAATTGCGATATGCAGGGATACAGTTATAATAAAGCAATTTACTTACAAAAGAAGCTATTCAGTCGTCTGCAGTGCCGTCCTCTGCTTGCTTCCACGGATTCTTTCCCCTTCTTTCTGTCTCTCGTCAGTGCACAGGCGCACTGTTATGGTGGATCTGTGGAAGACACACTGTTATGGGGGCATCTGTGGATGACACATTATGCCTCTCATTAGCCCTCATTATGCCTCTCATATCAGCCCCCATATCAGCCCTTATGCCTCATTAGCCCCCATATCAGCCCTTATGCCTCATTAGCCCCCATATCAGCCCTTATGCCTCATTAGCCCCCATATCAGCCCTTATGCCTCATTAGCCCCCATTATGCCTCTTATTAGCCCCATTATGCCTCTTATTAGCCCCATATGCCTCCTATTAGCCCCCATATGCCTCCTATTAGCCCCATATGCCTCCAATTAGCCCCCATATGCCTCCAATTAGCCCCCATATGCCTCCAATTAGCCCCCATATGCCTCCTATTAGCCCCCATATGCCTCCTATTAGCCCCATATGCCTCCTATTAGCCCCCATATGCCTCCTATTAGCCCCATATACCTCCTATTAGCCCCATATGCCTCCTATTAGCCCCATATGCCTCCTATTAGCCCCATATGCCTCCTATTAGCCCCCATATGCCTCCAATTAGCCCCCATATGCCCATTAGCCAATTAGCCCCATATGCCTCCAATTAGCCCCATATGCCTCCAATTAACCCCCATATGCCTCCTATTAGCCCCCATATGCCTCCTATTAGCCCCCATATGCCTCATATTAGCCCCATATGCCTCCTATTAGCCCCATATGCCTCCTATTAGCCCCCATATGCCTCATATTAGCCCCATATGCCTCCTATTAGCCCCATATGCCTCCAATTAACCCCCATATGCCTCCTATTAGCCCCCATATGCCTCCTATTAGCCCCCATATGCCTCATATTAGCCCCATATGCCTCCTATTAGCCCCATATGCCTCCTATTAGCCCCATATGCCTCCTATTAGCCCCCATATGCCTCCTATTAGCCCCATTATGCCTCATATTAGCCCCCATATGCCTCATATTAGCCCCATATGCCTCCTATTAGCCCCATATGCCTCCTATTAGCCCCATATGCCTCCTATTAGCCCCAAATATGCCTCCAATTAGCCCCAAATATGCCTCCAATTAGCCCCCAAATATGCCTCCAATTAGCCCCCATATGCCTCCAAATGCCCCCATATGCCTCCAATTAGCCCCCAAATATGCCTCCAATTAGCCCCCATATGCCTCCAATTAACCCCCATAATGCCCCCAGCAGCCACATTTTCTATAAAATAAAAAATAAAAACACTTACCTCTCCTGCTCCTGGACGGACGCCGCCTGCCATTTTCTCCTCAGTCGACTGTGCTCTAAACTGGCGCGCACAGCGTGAGGTCACAGAGCGACCTTACGCTGTGCGCAGCCCTGCACAGCCGACAGCCGAGGACCAGGAAGTGGTGAGTACAGAGCGTTCACCACTTCCTGGTCCTTCGGTACTAATGAGCGCTTCCATAATGGAAGCGCTCATTAGTATTCACTCTGGGGAATCAGCGGGGGGGCACCCGGGGGGGCAAGGGACAACATAGGGGGGGCAATTGCCCCCCCTCGCCCCCCTCTAGCGACGCCACTAAAATAGGCCGTCAATTTTTTCCACTTATACACGCTACAAAAGGCTTTAGAAAATATAACTGCACCGCTGAACGGCAAATAATATATATTTTTTTGCCACTAATACACTCCAAAAAGGGCTGTAATTCTCTCACTTCCCCACACGACGGCAAATGCTTTTTTGTTGCGCCACTAATACACACAAAAAAGGGCTTTCGAACATAAAACTGCACTGCCGAAGGGCAAATATATATTTTTTTGCCACTAATACACTCCAAAAAGGGCTGAATTTTCTCACTTCACCACACAACGGCAATTTATATTTTTTTTTGTGCCACTAATACACAGCCAAAAAGGGCTTTGGAACATATAACTGCATCGCTGAACGGCAAATAATATATTTTTTTTGCTACTAATAAACGCCAAAAAGGCTTTAGTACATATAACTGCACCACTGAACTGCAAATAATATATATTTTTGTGCCACTAATACACGCCAAAAAGGGCTTAAGAACATATAACTGCACCACTGAGCGGCAAATAATATATATTTTATTTGCCACTAATACATGCCAAAACAGGTTTTAGAACCTATAACTGCTCCGCTGAATGGCAAGTAATGTAAATTTTTGTGCCACAAATACACGCCAAAAAGGGCTGTAATTTTTTCACTTCCCCACACAACGGCAAATACTTTTTTTTGTGCCACTAATACACGCCAAAAAGGGCTTTAGAACATATAACTGCACAGCTGAACGGCAAATAGGCCCTTCATTTTTTCCACTTACACATGCCACAAAAGGCTTTAGAACATATAACTGCACCGCTGAACAGCAAATAAAATATTTCTTTTTTGCCACTAATACACGCCAAAAAGGGCAGTTTTTTTTTCTCACTTCAACACACAACGGCTAATAAACCCTATTTTCCCCACTAATACAAGCCAAAAAATGCTTTAGAACATATAACTGCACCGCACAAGGGCAAATAAGACATAGAAATATTTTCTTGTAATAAACCCTGTTAATGGCTGCATCAAACAGCACTTGCACCCTAATAACAAGAATGGTTTGCTGGAATTAGAGGTGTATAATGGCAATTTGGATCCGCAGTTACTGCAGCAAGGTGTAATAGGATTGTTCCTATTACCCATGCTGTAATCTCCCCTACTGAATCCTGTTCTGCTTCAATACTGTGAAATGATTCCTCCCTATCCTTTTCCTATAAAAATAAAAGTTTTAAAGTCTTTTCTACCACTGTCACTAGCGCCTGCTGACATCTCTTGCTGCACTAAGTACACTGTAAAATGGCTGAATCCAAGATGACTTAGGCTATTTATAGGGCTGAGACATCACAGGGGCTGGCTGCTGATTGGCTGCATGCATGGCATTGTGGGTGATCCCTCGTTCCCAGAGTTCTTTGCTCCATATCCTAACATGTGCAGCAGCCATTTTAGGAAAAAATGTGATTCGTTACCACGAAGCATGAGGAAATTCTGCGAATCAAATTTATCCTGACATTCTGATTGAATTCCACTTCGTGAACTTCGATTCGCTCATTTCTAGTTGTGTGGTTCTCTTGCTTTAAAAAAGTCCTGTCTACCTGTCACGTCCATGGTTATGGTCGTGACTCCTGAACCGCATGCGGTTGTCAGCTGGTTTGGTTGTAAATCGCAGGTGAGGGCTGTGGTATTTGCCTCACCTGTGGTTGCCGCTGGCAACAATATGTATGTGGCAGCATAGCAGGCTGAGCTGTGTCATGGCAGCTTGCTATGTTGTGCATGTGGTTGCGTGCGATATGTGTGTATGTGTGCACTTGGTATTATGTATTGTGTACACTTCCCCTTTAAGTGGTGTTTTCCCTTCCCTGGTGATGGAAGGGTTAACTCCCTCTCTGTGTGTGTGAGACACTGGGTGTGTCTGTGTGGGTGTGGCCACTTAGTCCTATAAACACTCTGTGTTTGGCATGTCTCAGTGGGTTGCTTCAGCCATGCTTAGCTGGAGCAGCCTCCTGTGCATTCCATCTGCCAGAGGGGGCCACCCTTGTGGTCATAAGCAAACAAACTGTGACTCTTAGGTTTATGTTGATGTCCACTTGATGTTTTCCTTTGTTATGTTATACACCTATGGATCTGGGTTCCTGTGTGTTTGTGTGTGTGCTGTGTCCATTTGTGTTTTGGTGTGGACACTTGCTGTCTTGCACAGGGATCCAGTCTGTGTGTCTGTGGCAGGTAGGTGTGGAAGTGCTTTTCAGCCTCCGGCCATATCCATAGGCTGTTTATGTTCCTTTCCCTGCAGCTTGGCCAGTGAGACCCCTGTTCCTCCGTGTCCAGAATGAACAGGCCGTCTTACCCTGCTCCTTGTTCCAAGGCAATCCTGAGGGCTAGTAGGGACCCCAAGGCATCCGGTGTATGAGTCCTCCCACCTTCAGGGTTGACTCATATGGATAGGAGCCAGGGTCAGTTTAGGGACGCGATAGGAGGTGACCTGCTCCCTAATACTGTCATCCTGGTCAAGCAGCGCGTAACATCTTCTGGCATCGCACGGCTGAGGGTTTTCCCCATCCTCAGCCGTGACACTACCTTGACAAAATACATAGATTCTATTACATAGCTTATTCATTAATTGAATATATTTAATTCATTGATTTCATTTTACTCTGGGAATGAGTTAGCAAGCTTCTTTCCTTGCAGTTCACATCTCAGACAAGTGGGGAAAAAAACACGCTGCATTGTAGAGGATTTTTTTACTTGTCATGCTCGAAAGCTTGTGAAGATACAACAGTCATTGTAAAAATGCATCCAAATGGCTCTGTGCAGGCAGATGACACAAATGTTGTCCAAGCTTTCTCAGTACAAATTATACAGCAGTATTTATTGGGGTCACAAACTGTTTTACGCAATTCTTTTGAAAATGGCTGATGTTCAGAAAAGCCCACACGGGCCCAATTTTCTGCAGAGTTTGTTGTATGGTGTACATAGCGAGAACATTTTTCACTTGTATGCTACCTTTACGACACTCTTGTTTAAATAATGTGCATGGTTTCCGGAAGGCTAGAAGGGCTGATTGCTTCAGGTAGAAATAAAGGCAAACAGAAAAAGAGCTACAGATAGCTTCATAGCTAACATTTGGAAAAATATGGAAATTGTCAGTCTACTACTAGTTAATTGTACTTAAAACACTTTTTTTTGTTAAATTAAAGTACTGTGCTCATGAATGAAAGGTGGTAGATGTGGTAGAACAGTTTTGTTACGATTCTGTGCAATGCATATCTGCACATAAAATCTGTATCAAATACCCAGCTTAAAGATCATGTCTGAATATTTATACGGGGTATTGTAAAACCTCATTCACTGGCATTTTACAGATTTTTGTGGTGCAATTAGCACCAGAATCTAATACAATTCTGCCATGGAAATGACTTATTGCAAACCAGATTTTAACCCCTTCCCAACATCCACTGTACATTGTTACCTGCTGTTTTGCACAGAAGGCAACTGCCAGCAGCATCCTTGATCAGAGACATTTCACCTCTAATATGCTGTAGTCAATTGAAACCATGGCATCTGAGAAGAAAGGGTTAAATATTGACTAATGAGTCTGTGCTGGTAGTAGCCGCAATGAAGGCAATCTTACTCCATGCATTCGCTGGGCTTTGCACAGTGAAGAAGAGGTCTGCAGGATGATAGAAGTAGTAATTGTTGCTCCTCTGGGCCACATCTTGGATAGGGAGATCTCCTGGCCCACGGAAGTTGGGGTGGGCTTGATGGCAAGGTGCAGAAATGACAGACAGGAGACCAGTTTTTTTTGAAGAAACAAGGTTAAACGAAAGTCTCTACTTGAATGGCAGATGTAAAAACACTACCACACAAAATGGAGGAGGCTCAAGTATCTGTTACTCCAAATAGTTGTAGTTGAACCGTGGGTTATTTCTGGAGTTCCTGCTAAAATGCGCATTCATATACAACATTAATGAATGTCCTAATCCAGCCAAGGAGTCCTACTACTAGGTTATTGACTATGGGACTATGAAGTGATCCAATTCTCCTATGAGACCACTACCCCAGAGAAACTGCAAGAGCACCAGGACAGCTGAAATGCTACAGTGTGATGCAGACAACAGAATGACCAGCAAGTCACAGCTTTACTGACCCTGCTGCAGGTGAAGGAATACAGTTTAGACACTCATCACATAGATTACATTCAGACCAGGCCACCTCAAAGCGTGAATTCACAGTAGACACCTATACCCACAAATGCCAGTTTACAGTTGTTAGCCAGAAGTTCAAGAGAAAATCATCTGCAAGATAGCACATCAGTGGTGTCATTGACTGTCACTTATCCAGCCACCATACCTCATCATCTGGGGATAGAAATTGTACTTTGTCCAAACTATTGCTGGATGTACTACAAGTTATATTTTTGCACTGAGTAACTAGCGACAGCCTGAGGGAGTACATCATGATTCAGCATCATATCGGGGTCCATCCTCTGCGCCAGCTCCTTAGGGGCTCACTGCACTTAGACAAATGTGTCTAACCCTGCACATTTATTATCCAGTCTGAGCTACAGATATAAATCTTGTGCAGTTCTAGACAGCCTTTCTAGGTTCACTGAAAATAGTCCTGTATTATAATACACATCAAAAATTACACCGTATTTGGTTTAAAAATCTTTTATTATATATAAATGCTATACATAACACAAATGTGAACAGTACGTGTCAATGCATCAAGTTTGGAATCAAATTTTAGCATTCATATCATCTGGAATTACTGAACTGGTCACTGAACTAATCTTGGTGATAAAAGTTCTGTTCAGCGGAATTAAAGAAGGTCTGTCATCAGATTTCAGAATACAAACTGCATACATTAGTAAAGATGTCTTAGACCTGATGAGGCTAGTGCATTTATCTTGAATCTCTATTTCACAATGGATTTTTGAACAATTTTTAAAAATGTTCCCATCTGACATTAAAACGAGCATGTCCATCTAAAGATGGAGCTCAGGTGTCCAGTGTATTCATGAGTCAAACTGAATCTTTGCCTGTCTAACCTGACTGACAACCTGCAGCTGTGTGAGATTTCAGCAACACCATGGAAGGAGGTGTACTGAAAGGACATTGTCCATTAAGTTAGGCCTCTTTCACACTACAGTATGTTGAATTCAGTGTTTTGCGTTCCGTTTTTCACGGATCCGCTGTTCCGTTTTTTTGCTTCCGTTGTGGTTCCGTTTCCGTTCCGTTGTTCCGTTCCGTTTTTCCGTATGGCATATACAGTATACAGTAATTACATAGAAAAAATTGGGCTGGGCATAACATTTTCAATTGATGGTTCCGCAAAAAACGGAACGGATACGGAAGACATACGGATGCATTTCCGTATGTGTTCCGTTTTTTTTGCGGACCCATTGACTTGAATGGAGCCACGGACCGTGATTTGCGGCCAAATATAGGACATGTTCTATCTTTTCAACGGAACGGAAAAACGGAAATACGGAAACGGAATGCATACGGAACACATTCCGTTTTTTTGCGGAACCATTGAAATGAATGGTTCCGTATACGGAACGCAAAAAACGGACCGCAAAACGGAAAAAAAAAACGGTAGTGTGAAAGAGGCCTTATGTGGAGGTTTAGTTGGGATTTTCAATATAACTACATCAGTCACATTTGGGCTAAGAGATTTGCTTAATAATGTGTGCAGCTTTTATTGTGAAATCTGGTAAAAGATTATTTTTAAGCGTGAAGGTTCGCAAGTGTTGCATCATAATATAAATGCTAAAATATAGCTTTATTATGGGCATCTATAAGCGATCCTAAAATTCAGTATTTCATTATGTATAACCTTTGAGGGTAAAATGTATTAACAAACAATTAAGTTATCATTATGGTTGAATTTGCTTATTCTCTGATCTATATATTATAAATGTGTCTGACAACTTAATATAATGTGTTATTGTTTAATTATTTATTCTCGTTTTACACCAGTTTAAACATAGAAGATCCATTTGTTACGACTTTACTGTATATACAGCATTAATATATTTTTTATTTGTCATTCAGGGTACTATGTTAGTATTGTAAAGGTTCTTTTAACACACTTTGCAGTAACACACTTTGGACATCCAAGGGTTCTGTTTGATTTCATCTGAAAAATAAATAAAATAAAATACATTAAAAAAGTTGAATTTTTATTTTAGAGAAATTCCACTAATTAGATCAAATCCTGTACAGTTTTAATTTTGGGCAATATTTCTGAACTGACTTACAACTAATGAAATTGGGTTGTAGGTTTCACCTGCAATACTCACTATTGGTCAATTAAGAATGTCAAAAAATGCTTGCAGATCAGATGACTTTTTATTACCACTATCTTATTATCTCAACTGTCTATAAAGTCAACTGTCCATGGAATACATATGGCCATATAAGATATATAGGATGGGGTTATCTTCATGAGGCAGCCCTTTTAGGATTTCATGCATGCCTCCATATTATCACTCCATACAACCTCTAATTTGTAAAAAGCCATAATATGGTGCTTCAAGGGATGACTTATGATACCTTTATATGCCTCCATTTTTTAAGAGGATTGCAGATTTAGCAAATGTTAACTTTGCCAGTTAACTCATTAAATACACTGCACAGTATTTTTTTTTTTCTTCTTATGCATCACAGAAAATTGTGGCACGCTCATAGTGCACAAGACTTCTCCCATAGATGTCATTCTCAGTATTATTGTGAAAAACTATGTGACTTTGTATAGGCTCCGTGCATGCTGATCTGCCATTTGCATGATGCCTGGGTACCATACACTTCAAGAGGCAAACCTCATTAGCCAGAGCCAAAAAAAAAAAAAACTTATCACATTCCAGGTTATATACAGTTTTACTACAGCAAATGTTTTAGTCCCAATCTACAAATGTTCTTAGGCCTGCAAATACAGCAATATGACATCCCTAATTTCTATAGGTTTATTCTTTAGCTTACATAGGAGAAAGAGATGGCAGGGATATTGTTTCTACCTTATTCTGTACCAGCTAGTATAAATATAAAAAAATGGACATGATAGATTTGTATTTTTTATTTTTTTTTGTACATGCACTTGCATGTTTACATACTCTTCATGTGTTTCATATATATTTTTCTACTGTATACTGTATCACTAAAATTAATTTTCCACGAAAGCTATATAAAAGTCCCCAAGTGTACATGAAAAAATATTGTATCATCAGTCCTGGAGTTTCAAGGCCAATGGATCTGGATTGTTTGCCTCAGTGCTCTAGCATAATATTTGCTGCTTTATACTCTAGAAGTATTCTACATTCTTATAAAAAAAAAAAAAAAAAAATTGGATTAAAATCAACATTTACCAATAGGTCTGACATAAAAAAAACATTGACGGCTGAAAGACAGTAGCGGTGCTGTACATTGAAAAAAAAAATCCTTTTTTTGGTAATGCTCATACCAGATATGGAGCAGATAGCGATTTAAATTCGCACTACTGTATATCCCTATGGCCCCTTTTACACGAGCAAGTTTTCCACGCGAGTGCAATGCGTGACGTGAACGCATTGCACCCGCATTGAATTTGGACCCATTCATTTCTACTGCGCTGTGCACATGAGCGGTGATTTTCACGTATCACTTGTGCGTTGCGTGAAAATCGCAGCATGCTCTATAAAAGTGAATAGGGGTGCGTGAAAATCGCAAGCAAGTGCGGATGCGGTGAGATTTTCACGCACAGTTGCTAGATGATCGGGATGGGGACCCGATCATTATTATTTTTCCCTTATAACATGGTTATAAGGGAAAATAGCATTCTTAATACAGAATGCATAGCACAATAGGGCTTGAGGGGTTAAAAAGATAAAAAATAATATAACTATAACTTAATCCACTTGATTGCGCAGCCCGGCTTCTCTTCTGTCTTCTTCTTTGCTGTGCACAGGAAAAAGACCTGTGGTGACATCACAGCACTCATCACATGGTCCGTCACATGAGCCATCACCATGGTAAAAGATAATGTAATGGACCATGTGATGAGTGCAGTGACATCATCGAAGGTCCTATTCCTCAAAGAAGAAGACAGAAGAGAAGCCGGGCTGCGCGAACAAGTGGATTAAGGTGAGTTAAATTATTATTATTTTTTTAACCCGTCCAGCGCTATTGTACTATGCATTCTGTATTAAGAATGCTATTATTTTCCCTTTATAACCATGTTATAAGGGAAAATAATAAAATCTAAACAACACCTAACCCAAACCTGAACTTCTGTGAAGAAGTTTGGGTTCGGGTCTGGGTACCAAACATGCCGATTTTTCTCACGCGCGTGCAAAACGCATTACAATGTTTTGCACCCGCGCGGAAAAACGCAAACATGGAACGCAATCACAGTGAAAACTGATTTGTTTTAGTGTCAAAATCGCACTATTTTCCCTCAACGCATCCGGTCCCAATCCGCAACACCCGTGTGAAAGGGGCCTATGTCTGTGTTCAGGGGTTGGGGTAATTTTTGAGTGAATAAAAAGACATGAGAATTATAGGTTTTCAAAGGATCCGGATGTAAGTATTTAAATAAAAAATGTTAATGAGAAAATAATAAATAAATATATTTCTAAGTAAAATAAGTAAACAATATGCAATACATTATGATAAGGTTGTCATAAAATGTTTGAGTCATTTTCTGAATTGTAGCAATATCCTTATTATAATCTATGACTGGGATAAGAGCTTGATGGAGTAAAGTTGGTCATACACATTAAATTAATGTTGACCAAACCTGTCAAATTCAGTAAAACCAGCTAATGTGTGTGGGAGCCTCCCAACTCTCACCATACACATGCATGCTCAACTGACATAAGCAAACACGTGTATGGGGAGGCAGGGAGAGATACAGTAGCTGTAGGCATGACCGAACCTTTGGTTGACAGTTCTGCAAAATGTTTGGCTGGCTTTGGTGGCTGCTTAGGCCACCATGCCATGGATGAAATACAAAAAAAGAATACAAGAGCGCCACTTGCATGCACTCTCAATAAAAGTGGATGATACTGTCCACAGAACAGATGGGAAGCAGTGAGTCGCTGTAGTGAAAAACAGTCAAAAGGCTGCCCCTTTAAAGGGGTTGTTCATCTTGGGTGGTGGGGTCTTTCTGCCAGACCCCCAACATGGCCATACCTGCTCTTTGCTGCTGTGTTCCAGTTCCTTCAGTTCCCTGCCACTGCTACCTCACTCTGGTCTCCTCAACCCAGCAGTGAGTAGGCATGCTTCTATCCCCAAGGTCGACCATGTGGGGGAGTCTGGCAGAAAGATGAACAACTCCTTTAAGGGATGGTGGGTGGAACAAGGGAACAAGGAGGATGGTGCCCTATTAGAGAAGTTGTTTTGTCCTTATTATAATTGTTACATTACTTCACAGTCCTTATTATATTATTTTAATTATTCATTTTCTTCATTGTGTAGAATCCTTAACTAGATCTTTAATAAGGGCCCTGTATGGCCATACATGTACAAGTCATGGACAGAGGCACCTATTTTTTCTATGCTGTTGACGCTTGTTTTTATAGCCATCGTCATTTTGTTACTTCACATTTAAGTGCACAATTACGTGATCAAACCTGTTTTACCTACTCTCCGATTGGAAGTGTCTTAATTTCTTATCACAGAATTTCATCCACACGGGAGCGGATAAATAATTCATGTTACTAGCTCTTTGTTGTGTGTCCCTGAACTGTGCACAGAGCTCGGAGGCTGACAGCTGTGTCAGGACAAGCACCAAAGATCTGACATGACAAGTGACTAACAAGTTTCTTTCACTCTATAGTGACTGCAAACAATGGCACAAAGTACAAAAACCAAAATCCAACCCAAAAAATGCTACACATTCTCAAAGTATGTGTGTGTCTGCAGTAAGCTTATTTCCAACCCATAACCTCTGGTCATTTTCTGTACTGCCCACCTCTTTTATTCTCCTCACTAGTCTGGCCATTTACGCCTGTCCACGGATCAATATGAACAATTCTTGGAGAAATACGATGTCTCTATGGCAACCAAGCCACAAATTCTCAGTGGAAGGCAATGAGACCAGTTCTGAATTCTCCAGAGGTTTTCAGAGTTATAAGGAACAGTGTTTTAAAATTCAGGGATGGACACACAGGGAAGACTGAGCAATTCATTGTTTACTGCCAATATAATGATACCATATTTGAAGAATCCTATTCTCAACCAGGATCTCTGTCATCAATTTTATTCAAAGCACAAGCCTGCCTCATATATCTCTTGCAAGGGAGAATGTGGTGTGTTGGACAGAATACAGTTTAAAGAAAAAATAAAAAAAAATTGATAAAAAAATTGTAATATATATATATATATACATACTAAAGATTTTGAAGAGTATTTGCCCTTACATTTATTAAAGAATTGCATATGGGAAATTGAGTGCATATTGAATGCTTATTGACTGCACTATTAATAATAATTATGTGCATGTCGGTGGTTGCCATTTAATGTGTATCATTTATAAAGTAAAATACTGTAAGTTTTGACTAGACTCCATATCGCTAGGGATTACTGAAGTGTATGGAGATTACATTTTCAGTACATGTAGGGAAACCCAAGTCATGACATCTGTAATTTAGTATATGATATTATCCATGTGCATTGCAGGTTTTCTAATAATCAGTGAAACAGAACAGAATTTACAGGGGCAAGAAAGACGTGTATACAAAATCAAAACAGTGCACTGGAAACCAATTGGAACTATTTTCTATATAATAGTTTTTATTCCTTATAGAAAATTACTGTAACAAATTAACGTCAATTACAAAGTAGACATTAAGCCCGTTACAATAACAGGCTCTAGAACAGTAGTTCATAAACATTGGTAGAAACAGTCTATATTAAATGGCAAGGGGACTGCTGGCACTGACTGGTGGTGCTGAGACTGCTGGCACTGTGACTGGTGGATGAGGCAGGTGGCACTGAGTGGTGGCTGAGACTGCTGGCACTATGACTGGTGGCACTGACTGATGGCTGAGACGGCTGGCACTGACTGGTGGCTGAGAGTGCTGGGACTGTGTGGCTCTGTGATGCACGGACAGTAATGGTGGTGCTTCGATGTGGAGAGCACACCATACCTGAGAGCGGCAACGGTGATTGGGCGGTGCGCATGTGCGGGTGGCATGTGGAGCGCCGTGTGATGATTGGTCGGATCGCCACACATGCACAGACACGCAGCCCTGAGCATGCACACAGGGCTTTTATTATAAGAGATAGCTTGTACAATTGATTCCCTCAAACACAATCTATAATAATAAAAGCCCTCTGTGCGTGCTCCTTGTACGTGCATGCTCATAATTAAACTGCGCATGTGCGGCGTGCCGACCAATCAGCACACGCCGCTCCACATGCTGCCTACACCGCCAACACTAGCGCGCTGCCCAATCACCACCGCCCCACACATAACCACGCCGCCCACACCAGAGTGCCAACCAATCATCACACGGCGAGGTCTCAGTCATCATTTTCTCTAAAATGAAATGGAGCATGATCAAGATCACATATTTAGAGAAAAATGAATGATATCCTATTTTCATGTCATCTTAGCCTCCAGAGGGAGCTGTTTTATTGATAAAGCTCTATACACAGACATCAATGAAACAGCTAACTCTGAAGACTAAGATGACATGAAAATAGGATATCATTCATTTTTCTCTGAATATATGATCTTGACCATGTTCCATTTCATTTTAGAGGAAAGGATGGCTGAGACTTCCCCATGTGGTGATTGGTTTGCAGCGCGGTTGGTGCGGGGCGGCACGCTGGTGTGGGCGACGTGCGGAGCGGCGTGCATGCACAGTTTAATTATCGTCACACACGCCGCCCTAAGCACATACAGGGCTTTTTTTAAATATAAATATATATATATATATGTATGTATGTATGTATGTGTATATATATATATATATATATATATATATATATATATATATATATATATTTGTGGGAGGAGCTAAGCAAGGAACAGAATAGGCATGCCTACGGACTGTCCCACCCTAACTGGCTGGAGTGTGCCCGGCGCCAGAGACGAGGTAAGGCCTGAATAGTGGGCCACCGAGGAGGAGAGTATGAGAAAAGGGGATGGGAGGGAGGGGCAACAACGGGCGCCCTCCTGCTTGTAGGAGGGGGATTATAAAGGGTGAGCACGCTCCTCCCACAATTACAGGCTGCAAGCAGCCTTCAACATTTGTGGGAGGAGCTAAGCAAGGAACAGAATAGGCATGCCTACGGACTGTCCCAACCTAACTGGCTGGAGTGTGCCCGGCGCCAGTGACGAGGTAAGGCCTGAATAGTGGCCAAAAGAGAACCGGTACGTAGCAGGGAGTGAAGCATTTATGGAATCATGGTGTGACCTGATAATGCCAGGAGATCTCCGCCCGTGGACTCGGAATGTACCTTGTGAAGCAGGACGACCGCCCACGACCCATCTTGCGGATGACATGCGCCGGAACCTGGTGACTTGATGCTGCGGATGCGGCCCCTATGCGGAAGGAGTGCCTGAATCGTGCTAGGGTTGAAACCCAGCCCTGCGGCCAGGGTACGGATGTTGGACATGAACAGGGTTGAAGACAGGGGCCTACCGTTGATCGGGAGCAACGGGTCGTCTAGGTCGGAAGATTGAAGGGAGGCCAGGAGCTCCTTGAGCACCTTGATAGGACATCAGCGGTGGCCGTAGGGAAAATTCCACCTCGGTGGGAGGACCGGTCTGACTGGTCTTGAGGATGGGATGGATAGGATGAAGTGATCAGAGTGCCAGGTGAGATGTCGCCTGAGCAGGGTTTGTGCGGGAGATGGCGCTGCAGGTGAACTCCCCGGGCCTGAGGAACCCATGGAGTAGGGTGCAATGTGTTATTGGAGCATCACGGACCCATGAAGCCCAAAGAACGAAAGGCTCAGACAATCTCAATTCGCGGATTGGGGATGTACCTAGCGTAGCAGGACGACCGCTACTGACCCATTGCGGATGATGTGGCCGATACCTGATGACTGGATGCTGCGGGAGCGGCCCCTACGTGGGGGGAGTGCCCGGATGCCGTGATCGGGAGCAACGGGTCGTCTAACGCGGGAGACTGGAGTGAGGCCAGGAGCTCTTGGAGCGCCTTGACGGGACACCAACAGTTGGCCGTAGGGAAGAACTACCTCGGTGGGAGGACCAGCCTGATTGGACTTGGTGGCTGGGTTGGACAGCATAAGGTGGACAGGGTTGCCCGGTTGACCGTGCCGCACGTGAACTCCCCGGGTCTAAGAATCCATAGGACCCTAGGTACATGGCTGCTTTGGTGATGATGCTTGCTGAGTGCCCAAAAAGGGAGACCGTCTAGGGCTACGGACAATCTGCGGAAGCTCGCCTGACACGGGTTGCCTACGCACCTGGACCGCCGCGCTAACCCTGGAGGTGGCTTTGAGGCCTGATGGCCTCGTCCACCTCCCCCTGAAGATGTTTTTTTTTTTTTGTTTTTTTTTTGAGACTGAGGAGCCGGGAAGTGACAGACCTGCCCTGGGCATGATCGTAAACGCACAGTAGAGGAACCCTAACAGGGACTGGAGCTCCCACTTGGACAGGACCCTGGAAGAAGTTGCGGAAGAAACGGCGGCCCGGATCTTAGCCAGCTTGCAATGGTCCTTCAGGGAACCATTGCACCTGAGCGATTCAAGGAACCATTGCACCTGAGCGATTCAAGGAACCATTGCACCTGAGCGATTCAAGGAACCATTGCACCTGAGCGATTCAAGGAACCATTGCACCTGAGCGATTCAAGGAACCATTGCACCTGAGCGATTCAAGGAACCATTGCACCTGAGCGATTCAGGGAACCATTGCACCTGAGCGATTCAGGGAACCATTGCACCTGAGCGATTCAGGGAACCATTGCACCTGAGCGATTCAGGGAACCATTGCACCTGAGCGATTCAGGGAACCATTGCACCTGAGCGATTCAGGGAACCATTGCACCTGAGCGATTCAGGGAACCATTGCACCTGAGCGATTCAGGGAACCATTGCACCTGAGCAACTAGCCCAGACCAAGGGGACGCCCTGAGGTCCCCTGATGATCAGGAATCAGGGTGCAGACTGCCCAGGTGAGACTGAGCAAACCATGACGTAGCAAAGAACAGGAGAATGCCGCTTGAGTGGGAGCAGAGTACAATACCCGATGTAACAACAACTGTCAAGATAATGGGTGACCATGTCCAAACCCCGTGATGCACCCGGATCCCATGCCATCAGGGATTCACA
This sequence comes from Bufo gargarizans, assembly GCF_014858855.1. Classification (NCBI taxonomy): domain Eukaryota; kingdom Metazoa; phylum Chordata; class Amphibia; order Anura; family Bufonidae; genus Bufo; species Bufo gargarizans. The sequence continues at coordinate 165,015,102 of NC_058081.1, forward strand.
CATGCGGAACCCGAACCGGGCAAACAGGAACCACTAGATACTGCTGGACAAACCCCGAGCGTTTCAGGCAAATATAACGGATCCAGAGTGATTCAGGCAAATGTGTACCACCAGTGGGAAAAGACCTGAGCGATTCAGGCAACTGCGAACAACCTGTGGGAAAAAAGAAAACCTGAGCGTTTCAGGCAAATATAACGGATCCAGAGTGATTCAGGCAAATGCGAACAACCTGTGGGAAAAAGACCTGAGCGTTTCAGGCAAATATAACGGATCCAGAGTGACTCAGGCAAATGCGAACAACCTGCGGGAAAAGACCTGAGCGATTCAGGCAAATGCAAACAACCTGTGGAAAAGAGCTGAGTGATTCAGGCACATGCGAACAACCTGTGGGAAGAAAGACCTGAGCGATTCAGGGAATACGCAACCTGAGTGAATCAAGGAAATACACACAACCTGGAAATACCGCCAACCTGAAAGAGACAGGAAAAACAAAACCTGAGTGATTCCGGGAAATACGTAACCTGGGTGAATCAGAAAAACATACCACCTGGAAATACCGCCAACCTGAAAGACAGGAAAATACAAAACCTGAGCGATTCAGGGAAATCGTGAACCCTGAGTGATTTGGGCACCTACATGAACCTGAGCGATCCAGAAACATGAACCTGGGCGAATTTGGAAACATAACCCGAGTGATTCAGGTAAATACATGAACCTGAGTGTTTCAGGGAATGCATGAACCCGAGCGATCCAGGAAACACGTAACCCGCGCGACTCTGGGGAATTAGACCTGGGTGAATGGGTAAATACGTGAATTTTTTAGCTAATCCGGGAAATACATGAACCTGAGAATCAGAAGGAAACAGGAATGAACATGGTATAGAAAGGATCGCAACCTACCGAATCGACGGACAGCACTGCCGACTCCGGCGATACTGAAGACCTAGGAATGGCGGCTCGAGAAGAATGAAGGAAGGCTCTGAGCTGCGGAGAAGCGTCACGCCGCTACTTGGCTGGAACTTACCTGAAACCCGGCCCCGTGGAGTGACCGGGCATTGAGGAGCCCTGCGACACAATTGATGATGGATCGAAATTCCGGTGGCCTGAGGCCTTGCTTACCCGAAAATAAGCTTGCGTTAGTACGAGACCCGGAGAGAGGTGCGATCTTGGTGGCACTGGAAGAGGCGACGGAGAACCGGGATGCAGCCTGGGCGCCATGGCCAACTGCTGGGTAACCCTGGACAGCCAGAATAAGAGCCCGAAGTCACGCCGCATGCAACAACCTGCGGAAAACAGAAATCCAGGGAATCCATTACCCCTAAGTGAGTAAGGGGAGGCATGACCCCAGAGCAATCCAGGGAACCTGGCCCCTGAGTCACCTAGGGAAGACAGGACACATGCAATTTGGGAACATGACACCTGTGACTTGGAGAAAACATAACCCTGAGCGATTCAGGGAAGACATGGCACCTGCGATTCTTGGGTAAATGACACCTGCAATTTGGAGAAAACATGACCCTGAGCGATTCAGGGGAGACATGACACATGCGATTTTTTTTTTTTTTTTTTTTTTTTTTTTGGGAACATGACACCTGAGATTTGGAAAAAAAAACATGATGCTTGAGCGAATCAGGGAAGAGAACCACGCTACTGCCTTCTGCAGTGAGATGAAGACCTATGAACGGGAGCTCGTGAAGACGAATACTTAACGCAGTGACAGGGTGTAACAGCAGCCTCGTGGCTGGATCTTACCTGGACAAGGAGGAAATGTTGGCGCAACGATAGTGGCTTGCTTGCAGCTCTGGTGGCCGAGGCCCTGTTTATGAAGAAATAAGCTGTGTTCGGACCGATACCCGGCGAGGGATGCGAACAGCTAGTCCCTCATGCAGTGAACGGGTGCGTGACCCTGACCCATACGAACCTGGACCGGAACCGTGCCCGAGGGACTCAGGGAACACATGACACCCGGGTTTATACTGCACATGAAACTTGACCAACGCAGGGAACACATGCCCCCCGAACGAACAGGGAACACATGACCCCTGAACGCACAGGAGAACACAAGATGCCCGGCCAACCAAGGGGATCCATGACACCCGGGCGAACAGGGAACACATGTCCCCCGAATGAACAAGGGACCCATGACCCCCGAGTGACCCAGTGAACATGCAACACCCACACGAAGCCGGGCAGACACCGCACCTGAATGACTGAGGGAAAACATGATATCTGAGTGATTCAGGGAAGACATTAACGCCAGAGCGAATCAGGGCAGATACCACCTGAGCAAGCCAGAGAAGACATTACACCAGAGCCAACCAGAGAAGACATTGCACCTGAGCGATTCAGGGAGACATTGCACCTGAGCGATTCAGGGAGACATTGCACCTGAGCGATTCAGGGAGACATTGCACCTGAGCAATTCAGGGAGACATTGCACCTGAGCGATTCAGGGAGACATTACACCTGAGCGATTCAGGGAGACATTGCACCTGAGCGATTCAGGGAGACATTACACCTGAGCGATTCAGGGAGACATTACACCTGAGCGATTCGGGGAGACATTACACCTGAGCGATTCAGGGTTAAATTACATCTGAGCGATTCAGGGAGACATTACACCAGGGCGATTTGGGGAGACATTACACCTGAGCAATTCAGGGCGACATTACACCTGAGCGATTCAGGGAGACCTTACACCAGCGCGATTCAGGGCGACATTACCCTGAGCGATTCAGGGAGACATTATACCAGCGCGATTTGGGGAGACATTACACCTGAGCGATTCAGGGAGATATTACATTTGAGCGATTCAGGGAGACATTACACCTGAGCGATTTAGGGAGACATTACATCTGAGCGATTCAGGGAGACATTACACCTGAGCGATTCAGGGAGACATTACACCTGAGCGATTCAGGGAGACATATACCTGAGTGATTCAGGGAGAAATCACCGTCGAATCAGGGAGGCACATGCCAGAGCGAACAGGGAGACCCCCCCCCCGGGTGACCCAAGGGCAGCCGCACCGGTGAGGCCCAGGTACCAGACCCCTGACTCCAGCGAACGACTGCCCCTGAACACCCAAGGGGCGAGACCGGATACTGCACCGGCGTGGCTGAAGGTTGCCCAGCCTGGCATCGCAACCTATTTCCCCCCCCTCTATGATTTATTTATTAATTTAATTTAATTTTGCAGGGGTTGACCCGATGGCCAGCTGTCAGGAAGATCATGGAAGTGCTCCATTCTACTTCTCCTTCCCTGCAGGGGTTGACAGGAGCATGCCAAGCCAGGACAAGCATTTTGACCCTTTTTTTTTTTTTTTCACACACGGTAGTGCGGGGGTTAATGGCAGCAGGCCGGCACCCGGAAGCCGGCCGCCCCGGACCCCCGCACTGGGAACGTGGCATACTGAGCAATTTTAACCAGTGGCAGGGGGGGCTAGAAGGCACAACCTGAATGCCTCTGCCCCTACTGCCAGGGACACCCCCGCAGGGAGGATCCCGCTCGGAGTAGCTGTGAGCCGTCATCCCGCGAACCCCCCCACCCCCCCCACCCGCGATGCAAGCGCCGGAGGATAAGTAGCGGGGGGGGGGCAGAGGAACCCGGAGCGGGGGCGGGAGACGGGAGGCCCCACACTGAACACAGACCGGGGCGCAGCGGCGGCCAGGCAGAGCGGGGGTTCGACGGGCAGCTGCGCTGCTACCCAGAACATACGAGGTGCCGGTGGCGGCGCGTCCGGCCAGCCGCAGAGCGGCAATACTCACGACAGGGAACGCGGCTGGGAGCACGAAGGGGCAGCGTGGAGAACACACCGACGGGAGACGCGACCGGAAGTGACGTCAGGCGCTGGGCTGCTGCTGCTCAATCAATGAAAAAGTAAGCAACAACGGGCGCCCTCCTGCTTGTAGGAGGGGGATTATAAAGGGTGAGCACGCTCCTCCCACAATTACAGGCTGCAAGCAGCCTTCAACATATATAATTTTTTTTTTCATTTTTTTTTTCATTTTTTATCTTTTTGTATGTACTGTTCTTTGTGTTGTGGTACATGTGACGTTGAGTCCATTTATTAGAGTCCTCCTGTAGGTGCCATCCTCCACACCCAGTATGCCCTCCTTCCTCCACTGACCAGAGCAGTAACATCTGGTGTCCCGGATTAGCACTTGGCAGTAGTGGCCAGGCTGCCCAGTGTGGTGGTCACAGCAGCTCCTCCTCCTTTCAGAGGCAGGCTGTGTGATCAGGTTACAGAGCTCGCTATGGAGCTGCAGTGTGGAACAGCAGCAGAGGGGGTGAGGGACAGGTCAGAACAAGAACCCTCCAACATGCTGCCCGCCTGCCTCCTCCGGCACATGTGCTGCTGAGCCGGCCCAGTGTCAGTGCACTGCCCTCTCAGACGGGCTGTTGACATGAAGTTACGGGCTGGGGTGGGTCTTTTCTCTGACACCCCCCAATACTTAAAAAAATTGTACCCCCTCACAGTACTATTGCCCTCATTGTACATCCTTCACAGTAGTTTTGTACAAATGTGTGCCCCCTAACAGTAGGTATGCCCACATTGTGCCCCCTCACAGTAGTTATGCCCTCTCTGTGCCCCTTTTCACAGTTGTAATGCCCTCTTTGTGCCCCTTTCACAGTTACCGTAATAATCCCTATTGTGCCCCCTTCATAGTAATAATTAGTGTTGAGCGCGAATATTCGAATATCGAATTTTTTTCGCGAATATCGGAACTTCGCTAATTCGCGAATATTTCGAATATAGTGATATAAATTCGATATTTCGAATATTCGTTTTTTTTTTTTTTGTTTTTTTTTTATTGTTATATTTTTTTCTTTCCCACTTCCCTAAAGTTGTTCTTACCTGTCCTTTGGATTCCTGGCTTCCTGGCTGCTCCAGTCAGTGCCCGTTGCCGCTTCTGCCGACTTCCATGCTCATGGAGCGTCCCCATCACCATGGGAACGACTCCATATACTAGAATGTACTGTCGGATTTGAGAATTACGTTGAAATCGCAATTCGATTTTTTCAAGTTATAAAATTCGAATTTCGATTTTAACTTAGCACTGCTATATGCCATATTAGGCTAACTAATATGGCATATAGCAGTGCTAAGTTAAAATCGAAATTCGAATTTTATAACTTGAAAAAATCGAATTGCAATTTCAATAGGAGAGTAGCCTTTAAGTTAAAATCGAAATTCGATTATTTAAATCGCATATTAATCGCGATAACAAGAATAATGACGAATATTCGATTTCGACGAATATAAAACGAATATTCTATCGAATATTCGCGAATTTCGTCGAAATCGAATATGGCACCTGCCGCTCATCACTAGTAATAATCCCCATTGTGCCCCCTTTATAGTAATAATCCCCATTTGGTCCCCTTCATAGTAATAATGCCCAGTGTGCCCCCTTCCTAGTAATAATGCCCATTGTACCCTCTTTACAGTAATAATGCCCATTGTGCCCCTTTAATAGTAGTAATGCCCACAGTGCTAGTAATGCTCTCTGTGCCCCCTCCATAGTAGAAATCCCCAATGTGCCCCCTTCGCAGTAATAATGCCCACTGTTCCCCCTTCACAGTAATACTGCCATCTGTGCCCCCTTCATTGTAGTAATGACCTCTGGCTCTGTGCCCCTCCATAGTAAAAATGCCCATTGTGCCCCCTTCACATTAGTAATGTCCTCTGTGCCCCCTTCATAGTAGTAATGCCCTCTGTGCCCCCTCCATAGTAATAAAGTCCTCTGTGCCCCCTCTGTATTTAAAAAAAAAAACACAGTAACTACTCACCTTGTTTTTGAAGCTCACATACCTCTCTTCCCTGCAGGCACAGATCGCTCTGCAGCACTGAGCTTATGCAGATTTCTGGGCTGCATACTCCGCACACACGGGCCAGCAGAGCGATCAGTGTCTGCAGGCTGAATGGTGGAGCAGGGAGAAGTCTTCAAGCTTCACCATTCAGAGCCCTGCTGGCCTGAAGGAGGGGAGGAGCGCTGGGAGCTGAGCGGTGAGTGACAGGACCCAGCTCCCAGCGCTCCAGCAATGAGCGCTTCCAATTTAGAGTCAGTTTAGGTTACCTTGCAGCTTGATAATGATAAGGTAACTCGTGTAGGTATGATATATAGACGACCTAGCCAAGTCAAATAATTAGATGATTTACTAGTTGAGGTAATAGCTAAAATGAAGGTGGAAGTTATCATTATGGGAGACTTTAATCTTCCTGATGTAAATTGGAAAACCAAAATAGCTAGTTCTGCCAGGAGTACAGATATTCTAAATTCCCTACTGGGATTATCTCTACAGCAAGTAGTTGAGGAGCCAACCCGGAAGGAGGCCATTTTAGATTTAGTATTCACAAATGGGAATTTGGTATCTGATATTACTGTAGGGGAAAGCTTGGTATCTAGTGATCACCAGTCAGTGTGGTTTACTATAAGTACATTGACTGATTCACACCACACAAAAACAAAAGTTTTAGATTTTAGAAAAACTGACTTTTCTAAAATTAGATAAGTGGTATACGAGTCCCTATCAGATTGCAACAGTTTCAATGGAGTCCAGGAGAAATGGGACTACTTAAAAGTGTCACTATTGAAGGCAACTGAAAATTGCATTAGGCTTGTTAGTAAAACCAAAAAAAGGAAATGACCACTGTGGTTTCTCAGCAGAAGTGGCCAAAATAATAAAAAACACAAGATAGCAAATTATCTCAGTCGGTGAAAAAAAGGCGATAAGACTTTCTTCAGATACATAAATGAAAAAAGGAAACTAAAACAAGGAATTACCAAATTAAAAACAAAATAAGGAAGGTATATGGAAGAAGATAAAGAACTAGCAGACTGCCTCAATGAATAACTCTGTTCAGTTTTTACAAAGGAAAATGAAGGAAAAGGACCTCAGTTAGGAAAGAAGACTAATTATTCTTTTGATGCATGCGTCTTTACAGAGGAAGAGGTTCTAAGTCAGCTGTCTAAAATTAATACAAATAAACCACAGGGGCATGATGGGATACACCCAAAGCTATTAATAGAGCTCAGCGGCTAACTAGCAAAACCATTAACAGATTTATTTAACCAATCACTGGCAACAGTAGTCGTCCCAGAAGATTGGAAATTGGCAAATGTGCTCATTCACAAGAAAGGTAGTAGGGAGGAATCGGGCAACTATAGGCCAGTAAGCCTGACATCAATAGTGGGGAAATTAATAGAAACCATACTTAAGGAGAGGATTGTGGAACATCTAAAATCCCATGGATTAAAAGATGAAAAACAGCATGGGTTTACTTCAGGGAGATCATGTCAAACTAATCTTATAGATTTTTTTGATTGGGTGACTAAAATAATAGATGGCAGAGGTGCAGTAGATATCGCTTATCTGGACTTTAGTAACGCTTTTGATACTGTCCCACATAGAAGGCTTATCAATAAATTGCAGTCTTTGTGCATGGACTCCCATATTGTTGAATGGATTAGGCAGTGGCTGAGGGACAGATAATAGAGGGTTGTAGTCAATGGAGTATATTCAGACCATGGTCTTGTTACCAATGGGGTACCTCAGGGATCTGTTCTGGGACCCATATTGTTTAATATCTTTATCAGTAAAATTGAAGAAGGCCTCAATGTTAAGGTGTGTCTTTTTGCTGATGACACAAAGATTTGTAACAGGGTTGATGTTTCTGGAGGGATACACCAAATAGAAAAGAATTTAGGAAAACTAGAGGAATGGTCAAAAATCTGGCAACTAAAATTTAATGTTGATAAGTGCAAGATAATGCACCTGGGGCGTAAAAACCCAAGAGCAGAATATAAAATCAGTGATACAGTCCTAACCTCAGTATCTGAGGAAAGGGATTTAGGGGTCATTATTTCAGAAGACTTAAAGGTATGCAGACAATGTCATAGAGCAGCAGGAAATGCTAGAAGAATGCTTGGGTGTATAGGGAGAGGCATTACCAGTAGAAAGAGGGAGGTGCTCATGCCGCTCTAAAGAGCACTAGTGAGACCTCATTTGGAGTATTGTGGAGTATTGTGCGCAGTACTGGAGACCATATCTGCAGAAGGATATTGATACTTTGGAGGGAGTTCAGAGAAGAGCTACTAAACTGGTACATGGATTGCAGGATAAAACTTACCAGAAAAGATTAAAGGACCTTAACATGTATAGCTTGGCAGAAAGACGAGACAGAGGGGATATTATAGAAACTTTTAAATACATAAAGGGAATCAACAAGAAAAAAGAGGAGAGAATATTTAAAAGAAAAAAAAACTGCTACAAGAGGACAGTTTTAAATTAGAGGGGCAAAGGTTTAAAAGTAATATCAGGAAGTATTACTTTACTTAGAGAGTAGGGGATGCATGGAATAGCCTTCCTGCAGAATGTAACGGAAGGTGTACAGGAAACAAGACAACACAAAATTAATATACGACTCACTGGATCCAACACTAAGAAACAAAAGGGAGACCCCTGCATCAGACCTGGCTCTCTCCCGTACTGCTCAGCCTATGCGATAATCCCAATGGTAGATGATCGCATATCCGCGTACCTTGACTGTATAACACCTGAACACCCTATAATAGTGAGGGGACACGACCACCGGCTCCCTACACTAGATACGGAGGGAGTCAGGGTCACCTGGGATCCAGCAAACAGAAAAACACAAATGAATGAACAAAACTTATCTTGTAGAAGACTCAGAAGTAGGATCACCATGCACACACACTCCAGGAAGAAATATAAACCGCACACTGATGCACTATGGGGAGGAATTTAAAGGGATGCAATCAGTCCAACTACATGACAGCTGAGAGAGGCTAACGAGATGAGGAACTGAAAGCAAAACAAAGGAAGCTCAAGGAGGAGGTTCTGAAAGGCATCTGTCAGAGCTTCTCAGATGTCTGGTGGTGACACAGAAGTGGTAGCTGCAAATACAGTGAAGGGGTTTAATCATGCATGGGATAGGCATAAGACCATCCTTCATATAAGATAGGGCCAAGGGCTATTCATAGTATTCAGTATATTGGGAAGACTAGATGGGCCAAATCGTTCTTATCGGCCGACACATTCTATGTTTCTATCTGTATTGAAGGAAGCGCTAATTGCTTCTGGCAGTCCCCCTTTAGTATGCTGGCTGGCACCCAGGAGCCGATGTGTGAGTAACAAGGGCATGAATGAGCGGCAGTGATTGGGCGGCGCTCTGGTGTGGGCAGTGCGGGCAATGCGTGGAGCTCCGTGTGCTGTTTGGGTGGTGCGCCGCACATGCCCAGTGTAAAGATCGGCACAGACACAGCGCACACACATGGTGCTTTTATTATTATGGATGACAATGTGGAAAAAAAGAAAACATTTGTTTTGTTACACCAGCCTCAGAATTGGAACAAAAATATCTAATTTACTTTATTACCAGATTTGTACTCAAATAGCAACATTAGTAAACTCCTAGTAGGTTGCTTACTACCGGATCAGGAGGGAGATCACGCTCAAAGTATTTATAACCCTAGGTTCTCAGTAGACAGTTCAAAGAACTCATATTGGATAGGTTTTTAGAGCATTTTGAGGTTCCTTTCATTTTAAATCTGTGTAAAAGAACAGAGGTATTGAGGATACTTTGAATCAATGATAAAATCTTTGGAGCAATGTATGAAGTCCCAATTTCCCTTCAAAATTTAGAATATTGCCCCCTTTTTTTTAACTCCCTCAGCCTATGTGGGCAGGGCATAGGCAGGATGTGGCCAACTTCTGCAGCCCATCACATTTACCAATACGTGCATAATACCTCCTTGCTGGTATAGAGTTTATTGCTGGTATAGAGTTTGTTTCCTGAACACAGACCTCCAGAGGATGCACCAAACTTATTAAGAAGCATTTGCCTCTTACTCATTTTGGCACATTGTATGCTGCCAGCAAACACTTCTATTGAGACTGGTGTCAGAAACATCAGTCTACATTCCCACTGCATATCACATAAGGAAACAATGGCTCCATGTATTTCATAATCTCCCTCCAAATAACATCGCAAATGGGGCCAAGTGACTTGTAGTCACTTCTAATGGATATTTTCAAGATATATCAAGTGTGCCCCAAAACTTAGATATACAGGGGGAGATTTACCAAACTGGTGTACAATAGAACTGACTTAGCTACCCATAGCAACCAATTAGATTCCACCTTTCATCTTTCACAGCTCCTTTGGAAAATGAAAGGAGAAATCTGTTCTACTTTAAACCAGTTTGATAAATCTCCCCCACTGTGTTTTAACTTTGAATACCTAATAACATTGCTACATTTCCAAAATTTTAACCCCAGCAGCACAGAACCTAACTCATAGACTGTGTGGGGCACACTTATTAAGACTGGCGTTTTAGACGCCGGTCTTATAAAGGCCGCTAGCTGGCGATGGATCCACCAAAGTTATGAAGAGGCGCAGGCCTCTCCATAACTTCAGCACTTCCAGCTCCAGTTCTAAATGTAAGACAGCTTCCAAGCTATCTTACATTTAGACCATTTTCTACTCCTAAAATAGGCGTAGAAAATGGTGAATGAAATGGGCCTGCCGGTCCATCTCCTTCCCCGTCCACACCATGTCCACAATTTTAGACTTGGAGTGAGCTAGAAGAAGTCACAGATAGCGCCATCTGCACCTGATTAGTAAATGACCCCTATATGTCCAGGTGGTCCACATTCATCTCTGGAAGAATGTTTCTGCAGATGCAGGGAGCCTATTGTTAGTGGTAGAAGGCTCCACATAGAGAAAGACAAGACCTTTTCTTTTTTTTTGGCGTTTTAGTTTTGCACTCCCTGCCTTCCCAGAGCCATAACTTTTTTATTTGTCTGTTCACATAGCCATATGAGGGGTTGATTTCTGCAGGACAAGTTGTACTTTCTAGCGCCACCATTTAATATTGCATATGATGTAGTTGGAAGAGGGGAAAAAATTCTAAATGGGGTGAAATTGCAAAAAAAAAACATATCCACCACAGTTTTACAGGTTTTTTATTTACGACGTTAGATGTATGATAAAACTGGTTCCTTTTATTCTACAGGTCAGTACGAATCCGACAATACCTTATTTGTATAGTTTTTATAGCATTTTGATAGTGATACAAAAAAATAAAAGTAGGAAAAAATCTGTTGTAATTATGTGTATGGAGCTGTATTGGGGCTACATTTTTGCGGGGTGAGCTGAAATTTTCATTGATACCATTCTGGGGTGTGTATGACTTTTTGATCACTTTTTATTTAATATTTTTGTAAAAAATAAAGCGACCAAAAATGGTGAATCGGCCATTTGGATGCTTTTTTCTGTTTTGCTGTTTGCTATATGGGGAATATATTTTTAGATTTAGATTTTTTACTATGGGCATTTTCGCACATTGCGACACCCATGATGTGTATTTTTTACATTTTTTTGTTATTTTATTATGGGAAAAGGTGGGTGATTTGAATTTATGTTTTTTATTATTTATTTATTTTTTTAACTTTTTTTTTAAACTTTTTTTATAGTTCCCATAGGGAACTATAACATGCAATCATTAGATTACTATTCTCAGACTCCAATGCACTAGCAAATAGCTTGCTTCATATGGGGCCCCATTACATGCAAAGGCTCCATAGGAATTACTATGCGCAGCCTCCTGTCATTCACAAAGACAGGGTCTGCTGCACACAATCTCCGGCTACTCCAATCGCCGCACGGGGAGCCGGAGCACCACCGGAAGCACTCGGACATGAGATGCGGGGGTTTGCTATAAGAAGCAGGCGGCCACCCGCTGCTATGTCGCCCGCAGTGCTAAGGAGCGGGCGCCATCTTTAAAGACCCAGCCAGCGCCGTACTATTACGGCACTGGTCGGGAAAGGGGTTAGCCACACCTTCCTTCTCCATTGCTCTATACATATGGTCCCTGAGCATTGTCTATTGTGATTATTGGGTCCCAGGTAGCTACAGGAGCTGATGGGTCTCAGCAGACCTGGATAAGCTCTGCAGTTCATGTCAGGAGGCTGCATTTTCCCTGTAACTGGGATTAATACGTCAGCACCACGTGAAATCAGTATTCAAAATATACAATGACCTTATGAGGGGCAGAAAGGGTAAAGACAAGTATAAGACAATAAAAAATGTAATACTAATCATCATCATCATTACAATGCCACCACTAGTGCTTATAGGCATTCTAAAAATGTTAAAAACAGACCTTTTTTTTAACTTTTTTTTAAAATTTTCTCCACTATAAGTATAATATGCCCCATGTATCCCCCCAAAATTTTTAAATAATGAAGCTAACCACTGAACACTGAGTTCTTATATTGCAGTTCCAAAATGTTCCTTTGATCACTATTTTGAGATGAGTAAACAATGCCCACAGCACCCCTGCACATCACAGGGGAATGTGCAACCACTAATAACTGCTGTATCTAACCTGACGCTTGGATGCTTTATAACACATAGATATGAATTGAGTTATGATGGCTTCAGCACAGTTTGAAGTATACAGAATATATGTCTTATGTTGCACTCATGTATGGTACATGTCTGGATGAACAAACTGCATCATAAATGTGCAACAACATGACTCTTACTGGAATATGAAACAACATCTTGTATGGTAGCAGGCTGCCCCATTTCACAGAAGATGAAATCTAAAGCCTTTTCCTTGGGGATCAGTCTGGTGACTGCTGTCAGCTGCCCTCTGTCAACATAACTACAAGACTTTCTTAACTAAGCTGACAGCAGAGAAGATGACTCACAGGTTTTGTGTTCACACAAATGCAAGATTTTAGGTGAATTATTTTTAACACAGTTAATTATAAATTGCTGTCACATGGCATTGTGGGTGAAATATTTGCACCATACGATCTATTATAACAAATGCACTTAAAAAGTATACAATTTAAGAAGACGTTTCTTTGTGCACAAACTAGGCTGACATGTTTCCGATTCGATTTGGTCAATTCAAATTTAATTCAATCTATATAAAGTCGACGTGAATTGAAAGTTCCCTAATTGCCCTGAAATGTATGACACTCTGGGCAGGGGCGTAACTACCATAGTAGCAGGCCATGAGACTGCTATGGGGTCCAGGGCAAGAGGGGGCCCAGTCTTAGTTGGGATTAACTCCTCTTCTACTGGAGGTAAAAACTTGGTCAGGACTCTACCCTCTAAAGGGACAACTTTTAGCAAATGAGACAGTGTAAAAATGGTCCAAGAGTCATTAAAAAGTGTTTAAGCAGAAACCCTTATGTCCTGTGTGGGACGCCTGGTTTGATCCTTGCTATGGGGCCCTTACTTCTCTATGTATGACACTGACTCTGAGGTCTCCTAGGACTGTCTCTAACTGTTGTCAGGCTCTTTAAAGGGAATGTCCAGGAATTGATAATGATGACCTATCCTCAGAATAGGTTATCATTATCATATCGGTGGGGGTTAGAGTCCCAGCATCCCTGCCGATCAGCTATTTCATTGAAGCTCTGCTGAGCGCAGCTGGCTCCCAGCAGCTTGTTATTGCAGCTCAGCCCTATTGACTTGAATGGGGCTAAGCTGCAACTAGGCCATGTGACTGATGTATGGTGGCGTCAAATGGCCTAGGAAGAGGTCAAGGTGCTCACTGAGGGGCTGGCCTCTTCAGCTGATCGTCGGCAGTTCCGGGTGTCAGACCCCCACCAATCTGATATTGATGACTTATCCAGAAGATAGGTCATTAATATAAATTCCTCAGAAAACTTCTTTAATGTCAAGATAGCATAAGTTATGTCAAAGTAACAGCAACATATATGTCTACGGGGAAATGGATCGTAGGTGGTAGTAACAAATAGTCTGTTAATAATAACACACTGTACCATCAGATTTTATTTTTAAATTATAAAACAGGCCAAAAATGATAAACTTTGGTGGCAAATGTCTTCTTCTGACTTTTAAAATGGTGGCCACCATTTTGAGCAATCCATGCAGGACAAATAATAGAAGGTTCAAATTTGCCAAAATGAGAAATTTTGGTAAAATGTGTAATAATTTTTATCCATATAGAATAAATTTGCTCATATCTGGTGACAAGTAATGTGTGTTGGTCTGACTTCAAATGAATTACACTTCTGTGTGGACAGTTTGCCTTTGTCAGCCTCTCTGAAATCAACTCTATATTTAGTCATTCTAATACAGCCGGCAAGTGCATGCTCAGAGGTTGGACCATATATCTGAAAAAGACTTTAGTCTAAAACTAATTATAATGAAGTGGTAGTGTCAGCTTTCTTTTTAAGTCATAAAGCCTTTGGCCAATCTGAGACGTGAATTCTTGATGAAAGAGCAAAATGAATAATATCTGCACTGCTTGACCATTAGAGGTGATTACTAATTTGCTGCAGTAGCTACTAAAAAAGGTATTAGACTGTTGCATTTTATGAGGAAGGATAATTGATAGCATATTTGTCCAACTTTTACTTACCTGGGCTATCTGCGTCCTCCAGTACACTCTTTTCTATGATGGACTCTGGCTCTTGGAAGTTTACGGCCTTTTCATTTTTTGATGAGGCATCAGGGGCTACAAATTAAATAGAGGCAGTGCTATATTAGAAAACATTTTAAATACAATAAAAAAGGTAATATAATTAAGAATAGTTACACCATACATAAAAGTGTGATTTATGTTTTTTTTACTCATATTTATAATTTCCTTTACTAGCAGAAGGACCGGCTTTGCACGGGTATATTTCATCTATTTCATTTCATGTTTGTGTGTGTCGTTAAAATATATCAATAGTATCCCCCATAACAGTGACCTCTACAGTCCCCTGCTCCTTTAACAGTGAACTCCACAGTCCCCCACCACTTAACACTGATCCCCCCCCCCCCACAGTGCCCCGCCACTTTAAAATGGGACCTCCATAGCAGCCCATCCTCTTAACTTTGGCCTTCACAGCAGCCCGCCCCTTTAACAGTGAGTTTCACAGCACCCCACTCCCTTGATAGTGACCTCCTCAGTGGCACTCCCCCTTAACAGTGACATCCACAGTACCTTGCTGCCTAACAGTGACATCACAGTACCTGCAGCCTTAACAGTGACCTCCACAGTAGTTTCCCCTTTAATAGTGGCCCCTTCCCCCTTAACAGTGACCTACTCAGTGTCCGCCCCTTCATCAAATACTTCCACAGCGGCCTGCCCCCTTAACAGTAACATCCATAGTGAACGCCTCTTTAACAGTGACCTCCACAGTGCCGCCCCTTTAATGCTAGGGCTACACAACGACATGTGTTGCATTCAATTTTGTCTCAACAATTTTTAAGATGATAGGCTATGGTGTTGCACTGCGACATGTGACATGCTGGGACTGCAACACGACAGTCCAAGGTGGATTTTTCTGTGACTGTCACATCACAGTCACAGCATGTCACATGTCGCAGTGCAACACCATAGACTATTATTATAAAAATTGTCGTGCGACATCAGTTACATCACATTTAGCAGTGTAGTTGTGCCCTATGTGTCATGCGACTTATTGTCACGCAACACATGTCATCGTGTAGCCCTAGGCTAAAGCTGACCTACAGCAGTGAAGAAAAATGGCTGCATTGTTATGGAAACCTGGAGTAAAACTGTGTGTATGTGGAGACTAAGGGCCTGCAAGCTTCTATTGGCTGATAAGGGACATGTGACAGTGTGTATGGCAGTTGGGATATGAAGAGAGAGACTTGCAGGCTTGTATCGGCTAATGCAATCATTTTTTGGGAGTATTTCAGGAACGGTACATCCAAGAGAGCTGAGACCCCCACAAGATTTATTTCCAGGTAGCAAGGGATGTGTATACCAAGTGTCATTGAAATCGATGGTTGCGTTTTTGAGTGATCGCGGAACATACATACATACACAGACACATATATACGTCTATATATATATATATATATATATATATATACATACACACAGTACAGACCAAAAGTTTGGACACACCTCATTCAAAGAGTTTTCTTTATTTTCATGACTATGAAAATTGTAGATTCACACTGAAGGCATCAAAACTATGAATTAACACATGTGGAATTATATACATAACAAAAGTGTGAAACAACTGAAAATATGTCATATTCTAGGTTCTTCAAAGTAGCCACCTTTTGCTTTGATTACTGCTTTGCACACTCTTGGCATTCTCTTGATGAGCTTCAAGAGGTAGTCATCTGAAATGGTTTAAACTTCACAGGTGTGCCCTGTCAGGTTTATTAAGTGGGATTTCTTGCCTTATAAATGGGGTTGGGACCATCAGTTGCGTTGTGGAGAAGTCAGGTGGATACACAGCTGATAGTCCTACTGAATAGACTGTTAGAATTTGTATTATGGCAAGAAAAAAGCAGCTAAATAAAGAAAAACGAGTGGCCATCATTACTTTAAGAAATGAACGTCAGTCAGTCCGAAAAATTGGAAAAACTTTGAAAGTGTCCCCAAGTACAGTCACAAAAACCATCAAGCGCTACAAAGAAACTGGCTCACATGCGGACCGCCCCAGGAAAGGAAGACCAAGAGTCACGTCTGCTGTGGAGGATAAGTTCATCCGAGTCACCAGCCTCAGAAATCGCAGGTTAACAGCAGCTCAGATTAGAGACCAGGTCAATGCCACACAGTTCTAGCAGCAGACACATCTCTAGAACAACTGTTAAGAGGAGACTGTGTGAATCAGGCCTTCATGGTAGAATATCTGCTAGGAAACCACTGCTAGGGACAGGCAACAAGTAGAAGAGACTTGTTTGGGCTAAAGAACACAAGGAATGGACATTAGACCAGTGGAAATCTGTGCTTTGGTCTGATGAGTCCAAATTTGAGATCTTTGGTTCCAACCACCAGTGTCTTTGTGCGACGCAGAAAATGTGAACGGATGGACTCGACATGCCTGGTTCCCACCGTGATGCATGGAGGTGGAGGTGTGATGGAGTGGGGGTGCTTCGCTGGTGACACTGTTGGGGATTTAAATGTAAAAACACAAAATGCAATCGCACACTGCAACCAGCACTCTGCCCTGCCTTTATGCTGGATGTTGAATAAGGCATTGGTGTACATTTTGGCCAAAGCGTAATAAGCCACTCACCGCGTCAAGGTTGCCTTCATGAGTGGTCCCTAACACTAGTTCCTACCTTTTATGGGCCATGACAGCCACATAAAGTCCAGGGAGCGCAGGTACAGCATGCATGCCAAGCACACTCTGCTTTTAACCCCGTCCGGTGCCATTACAGCTTTCATCGGATCCAGGGATGCAAGTACTCACATGCATGCTGAGCCCACTTTATACTTCTCCTGGAGCCTAATGGCTACTGGTAGGTGCTGTATAAGCAGACTCAGTTTTATACTGACTTTAAAACCAGCCTCCAGGGGGCAGATTAACTGGACAGGTGTGCTTGACTGCTTGGAGATCGCCACGCCTCCAATACGTACTACAAAGAGAAAAATATGGAAGATTTCAGCCCGCGGGCTGAAATTTTCCACACTGTTGGGGATTTATTTAAAATTGAAGGCATACTGAACCAGCATGGCTACCACAGCATCTTGCAGCGGCATGCTATTCCATCCGGTTTGCGTTTAGTTGGACCATCGTTTATTTTTCAACAGGACAATGACCCCAAACACACCTCCAGGCTGTGTAAGGGCTATTTGACCATGAAGAAGAATGATGGGGTGCTGCACCAGATGACCTGGCCTCCACAGTCACCGGACCTGAACCCAATCGAAATGGTTTGGGGTGAGCTGGACCGCAGAGTGAAGGCAAAAAGGCCAACAAGTGCTAAGCATCTCTGGGAACTCCTTCAAGACTGTTGGAAGACCATTTCAGGTGACCTCTTGAAGCTCATCAAGAGAATGCCAAGAGTGTGCAAAGCAGTAAAAAAAAGCAAAAGGTGGCTACGTTGAACAACCTAGAATATGACATATTTTCAGTTGTTTCACACTTTTTTGTTATGTATATAATTCCACATGTGTTAATTCATAGTTTTGATGCCTTCAGTGTGAATCTACAATTTTTATAGTCATGAAAATAAAGAAAACTCTTTGAATGAGAAGGTGTATCCAAACTTTTGGTCTGTAATGTATATATAGATTAAACCTCCAGTAAACAATTTCACCCTCCTGATAAACCAAATCACTTTTCATACTAAGGAGTATAATTCATACAGAGGGAACCCTGAGCTTGCTAAAGAGCTAGTGGAAGGGTTGCTGATGTTGTCTAGTTCCATCTTTCTTCATGTATAGTGTGATCCAGTACTAGTCTCCTTCTTAGCAAATGTGGTTAAGGACCCTTTTAAATCTGAACTATGACAGCACACATGCTTGGATTAAGGCTAGTTTCACACTAGTGTTAAGACATCTCTGGGGGGCTGTCCTGGCAGGGAGCAGCATGCCGGAGATGTCTGGATCCAGCACTGCTGAACGCTACCTGTCACCCACCAGCCCTATTCACTGTAATGGGGACTGACAGAAATCCAGCTGCAATCATGCAGAGAGTCGGCCTGGACGAAAAACGCTGCGTGCAGCTGTTTGCATCTGGCCGATTCTTGGCATATTTGCCGAGTTGCAGCCGGATCTCTGACGGTCGCTATTATGGTGAATGGGACCAGACAGAGATGCAGTAGCTTCCGGCAATGCTGGAATGCAAAGAGATATCAAAATCGACAATTGTGAAACAAGTCTAACATGATCTTTAATTATCTTTGCACAGCAATTTTTCGTCCAAAAGTAGTCCTCCGCTTCAGGTCTTATCTCCTATAAACAGCAAAGAATGGTCCAATTTAGATTTTTGTAATAGGACTGCACTTCTCTAGGCATGTGCATGCTAACACAAAGAAACACGCACTTGACATTTACTCATAGTGACATATTTATGTTAAAATTTTATAGAGAAATTGTTACTTGACACTTGCTACTTACATTAGAATTCCCTAGTATACACTGTCAACACATTATATGTATATTAAAAAAAGAAATAGGCAGTTACAGTATGCTGAACAGTGGTTGTTAACGCTGTTCTTTGACCTGCTCTACAAGTTTTACTGCCTACTGTGGCTTAAAAGGGTTTTTCCACAATAATTATTGTTTATCCAGTCCCCTGAAACAATAGATTCATACTTACCTGCTTCACACCACTCCAGTCCTCCGCACTGCCCCGGCTGTCTTCATCTTCCAGTCCCCATTCTGTTTATATCCACATCATTTCTGAAGTCAGTCATGTGACCATGACCACTCGGATGCAAACCGTGCAGGGACTCGAATATGGAGACAACATTGGCAATGCAGAAGGGTAGAGCAGGACCTGGGACCGAACATGTGCATCCACCTCAGCATTGTCACTGTGCTACACCAATATATTTTTATTGAATTCAGTGGCTATACCAAATTTTTTATTACATACAATTTCATTAATATTCGCATCAGCCACACGGGCAACTGTTATTCCAAAAATTTACTTTTTTTTGGGTGTTAATTAACAATTCAGGGGTTTGACCTCCGGCGTCTACCAAATAGTTTGATTGATTCAATAACAGATGCAAACAATTTTTTGTATATAACATGTCGACTGTGTATACCAGGGAATTGTATTAGATGTACGCTATGGGCTTTATCTTTCAATATTTGGGTTTATTCTGGGTTGTGTAGGTTGCAACATTTATTACATACAGGTAAAACTAAAAAAATTAGAATTTCGTGCAAAGTTAATTTATTTCAGTAATGCAACTTAAAAGGTGAAACTAACATATGAGATAGATTCAGACTCATTACATGCAAAGCGAGATATTTTAAGCCTTTATTTGTTAAAATTTGGAGGATTATGGCTTATAGCTTATGAAACCCCCAAAGTCACAATTTTGAGGTACCCTTTGCTAAGGGGATATGGGTTAATTAGCTGACTAGAGTATGACACTTTGAGCCTAGAGTATTGAACCTTTTCACAAAATTCTAATTTTAAGCTGCATTAATGCAATTCCTTTTAATTTGCATTACTGAAATAAATGGACTTTTGCACGATATTCTAATTTTTAGAGTTTCACCTGTATTATCTGAATATTCTATATATGCATGGTAGGTGCTGGTTCTCTTAGTCATGTTCTTCAAACCACTCCTATGCAATTTTTGCAGTGCAGCAGGGTAAATTATTGTGGTAAGAGGCCATTTCCATTAAGGAATACCATAAAAAAGTGCATAGTACATGGTCTCTGACAAGTTAAATGGTAAGTGTCAAAGAAACATCCACATGAATGTCAGAACCCAATGTTCCCCAGCAAAACAGTTCCCAGAGCACTACACTGCCTCCTTTGGCTTGCCTTCTTATGTAGTTCTTCAGGGCGACATCTCTTCCATAGGAAAGTTATGCACAAGATTTAAACAAAAAATAAAAAATAAAAATAGACTCGTCAGACCAGACCGTCTGCTTCCATTGCTCCATGGTCTGATGCTCACCTGCCACTATAGGTGCATTCAGCTGTGGACAGAGGTTAGCACTGGCACTGGATTTTTTTTAAAATAATTTGTGCTACAGTAGTTCTTCTGCGGAATCAGACTAGGCGGGCTAGCCTTTGTTTGCCACCCATATCAGTGAAGCTTGGTCACTAGAGTTGAGCGGACACCTGGATGTTCGGGTTCGAGAAGTTCGGCCGAACTTCCCGGAAATGTTCGGGTTCGGGATCCGAACCCGATCCGAAGTTCGTCCCGAACCCGAACCCCATTGAAGTTAATGGGGACCTGAACTTTTCGGCACTAAAAAGGCTGTAAAACAGCCCAGGAAAGGGCTAGAGGGCTGCAAAAGGCAGCAACATGTAGGTAAATCCCCTGCAAACAAATGTGGATAGGGAAATGAATTAAAATAAAAATAAAATGAACAGCAACTGGCTGGTGGTTGGCCATTGTTAAATCTGTTACATACGAGGAGACAGATACTTCCATCCCATCTAAGACACTCACTGATATTAAAAGACACCATGGTAACATGGAAAGAGGTACGTAAGATAGCCAAGAAATCATTCCTGGCTTCTAGATACCTGGAATTATGGAAACATCCAGAGTTCCCCTTAGGGGCTCAAAACAAAATGTTCAGGACTTGGAAGTCCAAAGGAATACACAGACTCTTGGATGTTCTTCATTTGTCTGATAAAAGATATCTGACATTTCCAGAGCTATGTGACAGATTTGGCCTTGAAAAATCCCAGTTCTTGGCTTACCAACAGCTTATGCATTTCTGCAAACAGAGGTTACTAGATGTCTCTAGCGAATGTGCAAATCAATCCCTAGCGTTTTCACTAATGCATGGGGATGGTAGACACTCTATTTCCCACATATATAGCAATATCAGAGAGTCTGCAGACAAAAAAGTAGTTGCCGGCCTCTTTAAGAAATGGGAAAGGAAACTTAAAAAATCCTTGCCAGTGGAAGAGGTGTTGACGGGATGGATGAGAGTTTGTGGGGCGGTGCCTTGTGAAAAATGGAGAGAATCACACTTTTGCCTTATACACTCAGCGATCTATGCATTTAATATCTTAAGAAAAGCTCCTAAAACAGACTACTTGACTAAATGCCCGAAATGTGATGCAGACCGAGCAGATTTGCTACATTGTGTTTGGGAGTGTTCACATGTCCAAACCTTCTGGAAGGAGGTGTCTGATTGGATCAGGGGTACATGGGGGGAAACTTTGACTTACAGTCCTGAGACACACCTTTTTCATATATTTGATGAAGCCTCTAAGCCTAAGTTGATAGTGGAGGTTGCTCTTCTGACATCTCTCCGAGGCCTTTTAAACAACTGGCTTAAACCGACTATCCCTCAAATTAGCGAATTCATTTCCCAGATGTCCCATTTTATGTATATAGACAAATTGGACACGGAACATCAAAAAGAAAAAAAGACGAGGGGTTTCTTTCGTAAATGGCAAACCTTTATTGAACGACACCTCTCACGGGGGGATGTCGGAGAGCTGATGGCATCCTTTAGATATACGGAGTGGTATTCAAAAGCGGTAATGAATGGGAGCATAGGGAGATTGCATATAAGAAACTAGGGAATGCATAACACATCATTTTACTTTTGAAACATACTGTACTGACAATACAGTAAGAGAAGGGGGTTGAAGGATCAGACATCCTTGAGCATGGGGTGGGAGGGCTAGGGAGGGAGGGGTTTTGTTGAATGTTATTTTACTTATAATTTTCCTTTTCTCTGCAAGGCATGTATCATACTGATCATACTATCATGATGTTTCAACACTATGACTGATACTCTGCAATGTAAACAGTATACTTTATTCAATGCTCTGCGACATGCAGTGAAAATGCTATGTAAGAGATTTTATTTTGAACAAAATAAAGAAAAATTTGTTTTAAAAAAATAAATAAAAATAAAATAAATAAAAATTAACCAATATCAATTGGAGAGAGGTCCCATAGCAGAGAATCAGGCTTCACGTCAGCCACCACTGCAACAGTCCATTGTCAGATATTTAGGCCCAGCACCCAGGCAGAGGAGAGAGGTCCCGTAACAGAGAATCTGTCTTCATGTCAGCAGAGAATCAGTCTGCATGTCATAGCAGAGAATCAGGCTTCACGTCAGCCACCACTGCAACAGTCCATTGGCATATATTTAGGCCCAGCACACAGGCAGAGGAGAGAGGTCCCGTAACAGAGAATCTGGCTTCATGTCAGCAGAGAATCAGTCTGCATGTCATAGCAGAGAATCAGGCTTCACGTCAGCCACCACTGCAACAGTCCATTGGCATATATTTAGGCCCAGCACACAGGCAGAGGAGAGAGGTCCCATAACAGAGAATCTGTCTTCATGTCAGCAGAGAATCAGTCTGCATGTCCTAGCAGAGAATCAGGCTTCACGTCAGCCACCACTGCAACAGTCCATTGTCAGATATTTAGGCCCAGCACCCAGGCAGAGGAGAGAGGTCCCGTAACAGAGAATCTGGCTTCATGTCAACAGAGAATTAGTCTGCATGTCATAGCAGAGAATCAGGCTTCACGTCAGCCACCACTGCAACAGTCCATTGTCAGATATTTAGGCCCAGCACCCAGGCAGAGGAGAGAGGTCCTGTAACAGAGAATCTGGCTTCATGTCAGCAGAGAATCAGTCTGCATGTCATAGCAGAGAATCAGGCTTCACGTCAGCCACCACTGCAACAGTCCATTGGTATATATTTAGGCCCAGCACACAGGCAGAGGAGAGAGGTCCCGTAACAGAGAATCTGTCTTCATGTCAGCAGAGAATCAGTCTGCATGTCATAGCAGAGAATGAGGCTTCACGTCAGCCACCACTGCAACAGTCCATTGGCATATATTTAGGCCCAGCACACAGGCAGAGGAGAGAGGTCCCGTAACAGAGAATCTGTCTTCATGTCAGCAGAGAATCAGTCTGCATGTCCTAGCAGAGAATCAGGCTTCACGTCAGCCACCACTGCAACAGTCCATTGTCAGATATTTAGGCCCAGCACCCAGGCAGAGGAGAGAGGTCCTGTAACAGAGAATCTGGCTTCATGTCAGCAGAGAATCAGTCTGCATGTCATAGCAGAGAATCAGGCTTCACGTCAGCCACCACTGCAACAGTCCATTGGCATATATTTAGGCCCAGCACACAGGCAGAGGAGAGAGGTCCCGTAACAGAGAATCTGTCTTCATGTCAGCAGAGAATCAGTCTGCATGTCCTAGCAGAGAATCAGGCTTCACGTCAGCCACCACTGCAACAGTCCATTGTCAGATATTTAGGCCCAGCACCCAGGCAGAGGAGAGAGGTCCCGTAACAGAGAATCTGGCTTCATGTCAACAGAGAATTAGTCTGCATGTCATAGCAGAGAATCAGGCTTCACTTCAGCCACCACTGCAACAGTCCATTGTCAGATATTTAGGCCCAGCACCCAGACAGAGGAGAGAGGTCCCGTAACAGAGGATCTGGCTTCATGTCAGCAGAGAATCAGTCTGCATGTCATAGCAGAGAATCAGGCTTCACGTCAGCCACCACTGCAACGGTCCATTGGCATATATTTAGGCCCAGCACACAGGCAGAGGAGAGAGGTCCCGTAACAGAGAATCTGGCTTCATGTCAGCAGAGAATCAGTCTGCATGTCATAGCAGAGAATCAGGCTTCACGTCAGCCACCACTGCAACAGTCCATTGTCAGATATTTAGGCCCAGCACACAGGCAGAGGAGAGAGGTCCCGTAACAGAGAATCTGGCTTCATGTCAGCAGAGAATCAGTCTGCATGTCATAGCAGAGAATCAGGCTTCACGTCAGCCACCACTGCAACAGTCCATTGTCAGATATTTAGGCCCAGCACACAGGCAGAGGAGAGAGGTCCCGTAACAGAGAATCTGGCTTCATGTCAGCAGAGAATCAGTCTGCATGTCATAGCAGAGAATCAGGCTTCACGTCAGCCACCACTGCAACAGTCCATTGTCAGATATTTCGGCCCAGCACCCAGGCAGAGGAGAGAGGTCCCGTAACAGAGAATCTGGCTTCATGTCAGCAGAGAATCAGTCTGCATGTCATAGCAGAGAATCAGGCTTCACGTCAGCCACCACTGCAACAGTCCATTGTCAGATATTTAGGCCCAGCACCCAGGCAGAGGAGAGAGGTCCCGTAACAGAGAATCTGTCTTCATGTCAGCAGAGAATCAGTCTGCATGTCATAGCAGAGAATCAGGCTTCACGTCAGCCACCACTGCAACAGTCCATTGGCATATATTTAGGCCCAGCACACAGGCAGAGGAGAGAGGTCCCGTAACAGAGAATCTGTCTTCATGTCAGCAGAGAATTAGTCTGCATGTCATAGCAGAGAATCAGGCTTCACATCAGCCACCACTGCAACAGTCCATTGGCATATATTTAGGCCCAGCACCCAGGCAGAGGAGAGAGGTCCCGTAACAGAGAATCTGGCTTCATGTCAGCAGAGAATCAGTCTGCATGTCATAGCAGAGAATTAGGCTTCATGTCAGCCACCACTGCAACAGTCCATTGTCAGATATTTAGGCCCAGCACACAGGCAGAGGAGAGAGGTCCCGTAACAGAGAATCTGGCTTCATGTCAGCAGAGAATTAGTCTGCATGTCATAGCAGAGAATCAGGCTTCACGTCACCCAACATTGGAACAGTCCATTGGCATATATTTAGGCCCCGGCACCCAGACAGAGGAGAGGTTCATTCAACTTTGGGTAGCCTAGCAATATAATGGTAAAATGAAAATAAAAATAGGATTGAATGAGGAAGTGCCCTGGAGTACAATAATATATGGTTAAGGGGAGGTAGTTAATGTCTAATTTGGACAAGGGACGGACAGGTCCTGTGGGATCCATGCCTGGTTCATTTTTATGAACGTCAGCTTGTCAACATTGGCTGTAGACAGGCGGCTGCGTTTGTCTGTAATGACGCCCCCTGCCGTGCTGAATACACGTTCAGACAAAACGCTGGCCTGCCGGGCAGGCCAGCACCTCCAAGGCATAAAAGGCTAGCTCTGGCCACGTGGACAATTTAGAGACCAAGAAGTCTAATGGGGCCGAACCATCAGTCAGTACGTGGAGGGGTGTGCACACGTACTGTTCCACCATGTTAGTGAAATGTTGCCTCCTGCTGACACGTTGCGTATCAGGTGGTGGTGCAGTTAGCTGTGGCGTGTTGACAAAACTTTTTCGCATCTCTGCCATGCTAACCCTGCCCTCAGAGGAGCTGGCTGTGACACAGCTGCCTTGGCGACCTCTTGCTCCTCCTCTGCCTTGGCCTTGGGCTTCCACTTGTTCCCCTGTGACATTTGGGAATGCTCTCAGTAGCGCGTCTACCAACGTGCGTTTGTACTCGCGCATCTTCCTATCACGCTCCAGTGCAGGAAGTAAGGTGGGCACATTGTCTTTGTAGCGTGGATCCAGCAGGGTGGCAACCCAGTAGTCCGCACAGGTTAAAATGTGGGCAACTCTGCTGTCGTTGCGCAGGCACTGCAGCATGTAGTCGCTCATGTGTGCCAGGCTGCCCAGGGGTAAGGACAAGCTGTCCTCTGTGGGAGGCGTATCGTCATCGTCCTGCCTTTCCCCCCAGCCACGCACCAGTGATGGACCCGAGCTGCGTTGGGTGCCACCCCGCTGTGACCATGCTTCATCCTCATCCTCCTCCACCTCCTCCTCATCCTCATCCTCCTCGTCCTCCAGTAGTGGGCCCTGTCTGGCCACATTTGTACCTGGCCTCTGCTGTTGCCAAAAACCTCCCTCTGAGTCACTTCGAAGAGATTGGCCTGAAAGTGCTAAAAATGACCCCTCTTCCTCCTCCTCCTCCTCCTGGGCCACCTCCTCTTCCATCATCGCCCTAAGTGTTTTCTCAAGGAGACATAGAAGTGGTATTGTAACGCTGATAATGGCGTCATCGCCACTGGCCATGTTGGTGGAGTACTCGAAACAGCGCAACAGGGCACACAGGTCTCGCATGGAGGCCCAGTCATTGGTGGTGAAGTGGTGCTGTTCCGCAGTGCGACTGACCCGTGCGTGCTGCAGCTGAAACTCCACTATGGCCTGCTGCTGCTCGCACAGTCTGTCCAGCATGTGCAAGGTGGAGTTCCACCTGGTGGGCACGTCGCATATGAGGCGGTGAGCGGGAAGGCCGAAGTTACGCTGTAGCGCAGACAGGCGAGCAGCGGCAGGATGTGAACGCCGGAAGCGCGAACAGACGGCCTGCACTTTATGCAGCAGCTCTGACATGTCGGGTAGTTGTGAATGAACTTCTGCACCACCAAATTCAGCACATGCGCCAGGCAAGGGATGTGCGTCAAACCGGCTAGTCCCAGAGCTGCAACGAGATTTCGCCCATTATCGCACACCACCAGGCCGGGCTTGAGGCTCACTGGCAGCAACCACTCGTTGGTCTGTTGTTCTATACCACGTCACAACTCCTGTGCGGTGTGGGGCCTGTCCCCCAAACATATGAGTTTCAGAATGGCCTGCTGACGTTTACCCCGGGCTGTGCTGAAGTTGGTGGTGAAGGTGTGTGGCTGACTGGATGAGCAGGTGGAAGAAGAGGAGGAGGAAGCTGAGTAGGAGGAGGTGGCAACAGGAGGCAAAGAATGTTGCCCTGCGATCCTTGGCGGCGGAAGGACGTGCGCCAAACAGCTCTCCGCCTGGGGCCCAGCTGCCACTACATTTACCCAGTGTGCAGTTAGGGAGATATAGCGTCCCTGGCCGTGCTTACTGGTCCACGTATCTGTGGTTAGGTGGACCTTGCTACAGATGGCGTTGCGCAGTGCACACTTGATTTTATCGGATACTTGGTTGTGCATGGAAGGCACGGCTCTCTTGGAGAAGTAGTGGCGGCTGGGAACAACATACTGTGGAACAGCAAGCGACATGAGCTGTTTGAAGCTGTCTGTGTCCACCAGCCTAAATGACAGCATTTCATAAGCCAGTAGTTTAGAAATGCTGGCATTCAGGGCCAGGGATCGAGGGTGGCTAGGTGGGAATTTACGCTTTCTCTCAAATGTTTGTGAGATGGAGAGCTGAACGCTGCCGTGTGACATGGTTGAGATGCTTGGTGACGGAGGTGGTGGTGGTGGTACATCCCCTGTTTGCTGGGCGGTGCCAACGTTCCTCCAGAGGCGGAGGAAGAGGCCGAGGCGGCAGCAGCAGAAGAGGCCGAGGCGGCAGCAGCAGAAGAGGTAGCAGGGGGAGCCTGAGTGACTTCCTTGTTTTTAAGGTGTTTACTCCACTGCAGTTCATGCTTTGCATGCAGGTGCCTGGTCATGCAGGTTGTGCTAAGGTTCAGAACGTTAATGCCTCGCTTCAGGCTCTGATGGCACAGCGTGCAAACCACTCGGGTCTTGTCGTCAGCACATTGTTTGAAGAAGTGCCATGCCAGGGAACTCCTTGAAGCTGCCTTTGGGGTGCTCAGTCCCAGATGGCGGCGGTCAGTAGCAAGCGGAGTCTCTTGGCGGCGGGTGTTCTGCTTTTGCCCACTGCTCCCTCTTTTGCTACGCTGTTGGCTCGGTCTCACCACTGCCTCTTCCTCCGAACTGTGAAAGTCAGTGGCACGACCTTCATTCCATGTGGGGTCTAGGACCTCATCGTCCCCTGCATCGTCTTCCACCCAGTCTTGATCCCTGACCTCCTGTTCAGTCTGTGCAGTGCAGAAAGACGCAGCAGTTGGCACCTGTGTTTCGTCATCATCAGAGACTTGCTGAGGTGGTATTCCCATGTCCTCATCATCAGGAAACATAAGTGGTTGTGCGTCTATGTGCATTCTATGTCTTCCACCGCTGGGGAAGGGCTAGGTGGATGCCCTTGGGAAACCCTGCCATCAGAGTCTTCAAACAGCATAAGAGACTGCTGCATAACTTGAGGCTCAGACAGTTTCTGTCGCTTCTGTGCGCTTTCTGCAGAAGACTGGGTGGGAGATAATGTGAACGTGCTGGATCCACTGTCGGCCACCCAATTGACTAATGCCTGTACCTGCTCAGGCCTTACCATCCTTAGAACGGCATTGGGCCCCACCATATATCGCTGTAAATTCTGGCGGCTACTGGGACCTGAGGTAGTTGGTACACTAGGACGTGTGGATGTGGCAGAACGGCCACGTCCTCTCCCAGCACCAGAGGGTCCACTAACACCACCACGACCATGTCCACGTCCGCGTCCCTTACTAGATGTTTTCCTCATTGTTATCGTTCACCACAACAACAAAAATATTATTTGGCCCAATATATTGTATTCAAATTCAGCTGAATATAAATTTGAGGCCTAGTATTTAGGCGCTGGGTGACAGGTATAGGTTTACTGACAGAAAACCTAAACCTATACATAGTCTATTTAAACCCATGTTGCAGTGGTTCCTTTTCTGCGTCATATCATGGCACCAGCGGTTATGGTGGTATGGTCCATGCTTATGCCCGGGCACCTGCTGTGGCCCATGCCGCCCCGCTTGCTGGGGATACGAACTGACAGCTTACCCAACTACAGCAGCATTGGTCCATCTTATATGTAAGCTTTGAAGAGAAAAAAATGAATATATTGTTTTTCATAAAAGCATATGGTCAGTGGTAGACAAAGTCACTCTGGTTGGTCACTACACCCTCACCATATTCAGTGCCTATGCATGTCTCACTTCCACAGTTTAAACCGAGCCAGTGAGTAATGGTCACGGGGGCCGCGGTAGTTGGACTTGTGTTATTTCAAGGCTTTCCTCCGGTTCCGTCGGTCATCTTTCTTGGTGGCAAGTGGCACTTGTTGGTTTTCGTCAGTCACGCATACTCGAGTTGCCCAAAATGTCTGTTTATCATCAACAATTTCAACATGTCGCATGCGTCTGACATAGTGGAAGCTTCCATGGATGAGAATGTTGCCAGGATGTCAGAGGGTGGCAGTGCTCTGTCGCTCCGAAGCTGGACCATTCCCAAGCTCACGTCAGAGTTGTTGAAAAGAGTTATCCCTTTCTCGGCCACTGCTAGGAAGGCGGAGCTGCTCGTGGTGGGTACAGATGGTCCTAGCAAAGAGGAGGTGTCTATGGCCACAGTCCAGACTTTTCTTTCACAGTTGCATGTTATGATCAATAACTTGATGTCCTCAATCACCAATATTCAGGCGAGGTTGGAGACAGTGGAGTCTCAGGGTGCAGTTGTCGCTCATCCTCCACCGGATGTACCTGTCGCCTCCACATCCACAGCAGATTGCTCAGGTACAATGTCCCCGGTGCCCAACATCACACCTGCTCATTTCATTCCTGCGAATATCAAGAAGGACATACTTGAGGGTAGAGATGTGAATCTAGCTTCCTTACTGATTGCCACTTGAGATCTCTCCGATAACAAAGTTATTGCCTGTGGCGACGTTTCGCTGGTTCTCAAAAGCCGCGACCAGAGGCTCAATCGGAAGCTAATGATTCCTGAATTCGTTCTAGCGTTCAGCTTGAACAGGGATGTCATCTGCTCTGTCCGTCCAGACAGGAGAGAGGAGTTGGATCTCTACCTTTATAGAGTCACTGATTTGAGGCATAAGAATGACGGTGCAGCGTTTTACGAGTACCATTGTTTTTTCTTCGAAATCAGCAGCAGCACTTAGTCAGTTTCCGTTTACCACTAATTGGGCCAACATAGACACAGATCTTCTGCAAACACTTTGCTGGGCTTAAAGACCCATCGTGTTCTCTGTGTCAGTCTATATTTCATACGGCAGAATGGTGTCATAGTGCAACTGCCGTCTTGGAGTCGAGATTCAAAGTCCCTGCAGCGAGTCCTTCGGATGCTCACAGGGGTACCAGCACGGTGGATAAGTTAGGTCACCCTATCAAACATTTTGGAAGATCCCAGATTTGTAACAACTTCAATTTCTCAGCTTGTAATTACAGCCAGTGTCGTCTGCTTCATGTCTGCACCAATTGTTTCAGAGCAGAGGATGATTTTTGCTGATTGAACGTCTGGGACATACCTCAGGGGCTTGTAACCTTACGAGCAGTTTTCTCCCAGCTAGGTGTTCCTGTGTCACCCGGGAAGGTTGAGGGCCCATCCACCGTTATCACGTTCCTGGGCATCATGCTAGATTCAGGGAACATGTTAGCCAGACTGCCTGAAGACAAACTGGTGAGGATTAAGGAAGTCATCCACAAGTTCACAGTAGTGAGGGTGGCGACGAAGGCGGACTTACAGTGGTTATTGGGGATGTTAAACTTTGCTATGCGCAACATTTCTCCACCATTAGTCATCCGGATCGGGGGTCCCTGTTTTCTGCCCATGTTATCAAGGCAGTTTTGAGAGGTTTGGGTAAATGTAGTACGGAAGGCCAGCCTCGCAGACAGGCCATCACTGATAAGATCTTTCGGGACCTGTCTGACATGTTGGATAGAGCCCCTTTCGGTGTACAGTCGTGGCCAAAAGTTTTGAGAATTACATAAATATTGGAAAAGTTGCTGCTTAAGTTTTTATAATAGCAATTTGCATATACTCCAGAATGTTATGAAGAGTGATCAGATGAATCGCATAGTCCTTCTTTGCCATGAAAATTAACTTAATCCCCCAAAAAACTTTCCACTGCATTTCATTGCTGCCATTAAAGGACCTGCTGAGATCATTTCAGTAATCGTCTTGTCAACTCAGGTGAGAATGTTGACGAGCACAAGGCTGGAGATCATTATGTCAGGCTGATTGGGTTAAAATGGCAGACTTGACCTGTTAAAAAGAGGGTGATGCTTGAAATCATTGTTCTTCCATTGTTAACCGTGGTGACCTGCAAAGAAACGCGTGCAGCCTTCATTGCGTTGCATAAAAATGGCTTCACAGGCAAGGATATTGTGGATACTAAGATTGAACCTCAATCAACAATTTATACGATCATCAAGAACTTCATGGAAAGAGGTTCAATTCTTGTTAAGAAGGCTTCAGGGCGACCAAGAAAGTCCAGCAAGCGCCAGGATTGTCTCCTAAAGAGGATTCAGCTACGAGATCAGAGTGCCACCAGTGCAGAGCTTGCTCAGGAATGGCAACAGGCAGGTGTGAGCCCATCTGCACGCACAGTGAGGCGAAGACTTTTGGAAGATGGCCTGGTGTCAAGAAAGGCAGCAAAGAAGCCACTTCTCTCCAAAAAAAACATCAGGGACAGATTGATCTTCTGCAGAAAATATGGTGAATGGACTGCTGAGGACTGGGGCAAAGCCTCTTTCCGATTGTTTGGGGCATCAGGAAAAAGGCTTGTCTGGAGAAGAAAAGGTGAGCGCTACCATCAGTCCTGTGTAATGCCAACAGTAAAGCATCCTGAGACCATTCATGTGTGGGGTTGCTTCTCATCCAAGGGAGTGGGCTCACTCACAATTTTGCCCAAAAACACAGCCATGAATAAAGAATGGTACCAAAACACCCTCCAACAGCAACTTCTTCCAACAATCCAACAACAATTTGGTGAAGAACAATGCATTTTCCAGCATGATGGCGCACCGTGCCATAAGGCAAAAGTGATAACTAAGTGGCTCGGGGACCAAAACGTTGACATTTTGGGTCCATGGCCTGGAAACTCCCCAGATCTTAATCCCATTGAGAACTTGTGGTCAATCCTCAAGAGGCGGGTGGACAAACAAAAACCCACTAATTCTGACAAACTCCAAGAAGTCATTATGAAAGAATGGGTTGCTATCAGTCAGGAATTGGCCCAGAAGTTGATTGAGAGCATGCCCAGTCGAATTGCAGAGGTCCTGAAAAAGAAGGACCAACACTGCAAATACTGACTCTTTGCATAAATGTCATGTAATTGTCGATTAAAAGCCTTTGAAATGTATGAAGTGCGTGTAATTATATTTCACTACATCACAGGAACAACTGAAACAAAGATCTAAAAGCAGTTTAGCAGCAAACTTTGTGAAAACTAATATTTGTGTTAATCTCCAAACTTTTGGCCACGACTGTACTCCCCAGTTTAGTGCTTAAAGCCGCCATCTACTTAGCATTCTACGGGTTCATGAGGCCGGGCGAGTTCACGTGCACTTCCACCAATAGCAGGTTTGTCAGCCTCAACCAGTTTAGCCTGAGCCCCGACAGCCACACGCTGTCTTTACCCATCACCAAGACATCTCAGACAGGGCCCCCCACTCAGGTAATTTTCTTTCCGACGTCTCATTCATGGTGCCCGGTTCAGGTCTTTCAGCAGTTTCTGACAGCTATAGCAGTCCAAAACCCAGACAGTCCTCTTTTGCCGTTTCCCACAGCACCACTCACCACCTCTTACTTTGTATGTCATGTCCGTATGCTGGTGTCCAATTTAGGGTTGAACCCGGCAACCATGTCGGGTCACTCTTTCAGAATAGGTGCAGCATCCGCTGACTCCAGGAACAGAGTGCCGGCGCCTATTATCCGCAAACTAGGTTGTTAGCGCTTTTCATGTTTTAATAGGTATATACCTCAGCCCAATCAAGAGATGTTGCTTGCATTTAAGGATTTGGTCAGGTAGTGTTGGTTTGTCATAAAGTATTGCTAATCATTGAGTTGTGGTGGTTTGCCTCCTTTTAGGAGTCCCTCATACGCAGCGGTTATGGCATAATTCAAGCCGCTTAGATCTAGTTAATTAGGCAGGTTGATGGTCACGTCTCTAGTTGCCTTGGTCACACAGGTAGCCGTGACCACAAATATGAAGGCCAATTTATTGGCCTGCATTTGTGGGAGGGGCGGCGGCAGCCTTCATCAACCTCACAGGTGTTCCCCTCCGGGCTCAGCATCGGTGCTGTGTACTCTCCCAATCCGCCCTTCTTTTTCATGTTACATCTTACAGTAAACTAGAATATCATTGACAATTTATTTCGGAAATTCAATTCAAAAGGTGAAACTTATATACTGTAGATTCATTACACACAGATCTAATATTTTATTTTAGTGATTATGGCTTACAGCTAATGAAAACCCAAAAGTCACTATCTCAGAAAATTACAATATTATATAAGACCAATAAAATTTTTATTTTTAATGCAGAAATTTTGACCTACTGAAAAGTATGTACAGTATATGCACTCAGGACTTGGTCGGGGCTTCTTTTGCATGAAATACTGCATCAATGCGGTGTGGCATGAAGGTGATCAGCCTGTGGCACTGCTGAGGTGTTATGGAAGCCCAGGTTGCCTTGATAGCGGCCTTCAGCTCATCTGCATTGTTGGGTCTGGTGTTTCTCATCTTCCTCTTGACAGTACCTCATAGATTTTATATGGGGTTTAGGTCAGGCGAGTTTGCTGGCCAATCAAGCACAGTGATACCGTGGTTATTAAACAAGGTATTGGTACTTTTGGCAGTTTGAGCAGGTGTCAAGTCCTGCTGGAATTCAATATCCCCATAAAGCTTGTCAGCAGAGGGAAGAATGAAGTGCTCTAAAATTTCCTGGTAAACGGCTGAGCTGACTTTGGACACGATACAACACAGTGAACCAACACCAGCAGATGACAAACACCAAACCATCACTGACTTTGGAAACTTCACACTGGACCTCAACCAACTTGGATTGTGTGCCTCTTCAATATTCCTTCAGACACTGGGGCATTGATTTCCAAATGAAATGCAAAACTTATTTTCATTTGAAAAAATGACTTTGGACCACTGAGCAACAGACTCGTCCTTTTGTTTTTTTTCTTAGCCCAGTTTCTGACATTTGTCGCTGGGTCATGAGTGGCTTGACAAAGTAATTCCCATGTCCTGGATACATCTGTATCTGATGGCTCTTAAAGTACTGACTTCAACCAAAGTCCACTCCTTTTGAATGTCCCCAAAATTCTTGAATGGTACTTGCTTGACAATCCTTTCAAGGCTGCAGTTATTCCTTTTCTTGTGCACCATTTTCTATCTTTGCCTCAACTCATCTTACCATTAATATGCTTATTTAGAACTTACTTTTTGTGGCTTACCCTCCTTGTGGATGGTGTCAGTGATTATCACCTGGACAACTGTCAAGTCAGCAGTTTTCCTCATGATTGTGTGACCTACTAAACCAGACTGAGGGACCATTTAAAGGCGTAAAAAACATTTTCAGGTGATTTTTGTTAGCTGATTTGAGTGTGTCACTACAATATTGAACTTTTTCACACTAATCTAATGGTTTTGAGATACTGACGTTTGGGTTTTCATTAGCTGTAAGATATAATCAGCAACATTAAAAGAAATACATGCTTGAAAGAGATCACTCTGTGTAATAAATCTATATAATACATGTTTTACTTTTTGAATTGAATTACTGAAATAAATCACGTTTACAATGATTTTCTAATTAATTGATATGTATATATATATATATATATATATATATATATATATTTACACATATATTCTGCATACTCAGGTGGAACAGAACAATATATTAAGCAGAATTGTTCTCAAATAATGGCATTTCAGTTTTCATCAAAGTCAAGATTCATTACCCAAGTGGGCAAAACAAGCATGTTATTTCCAACCTGTTCTGACATTTAAATGTATAGCTGAATAATTAAGTTGAAGTTTCATTTAAACCAAAAACCATAAAACATTATTCAGCCTGAAAATGCATTGTAAAGTGACAATAGTAGCCACTTCCACTACCCAAGGGGAGTTGCTTTGATATGACATATGCAGCATTCATTGTACTGCAAAAGATACTAAGCAGAGCAAATATTTTTCTCCCATAAACAATATGCTCGGCTTCCACTTTCTAATTCAAATGTTTAACTTATATTAACACCATTATTGATATAGATTCCTAGATTACAAGAAATACAAGAATGTTTGACCTGCGACTCTACAGACGTGATATACCTGCTGGAATGTGGATGTAAAAAACAATATATAGGGAGAACTAAAAGGACACTCAAAAAGAGGGTAGCTGAACATGTGGCAAATATAAAGAAAGGTTTAGAAACACACTCCCTATCGAAACATTTTAAGATCCAACACAATTGTGATCCAACCAGCCTCAAATTCACAGCCATAGAAAGGGTCAAAAAATTGTGGAGAGGAGGAAACCACATTGCTCACATGTCGAGACAAGAATCCCGCAGAATTTTTGAGTACGATACCATCGTCCCAAGGGGGCTAAATGCGGAGATGGAAGTATTCGGATTCCTGTGAATGGGGGTGGGCTGCTTGGTGGGGATGAGACACCACAGATTAGTCAGTTATAGACACTGTGGTCTCCCCTCCCCACCAGGCAGCTTCCCCCACATGCTACCCCTCAAAAATAGGTACTGATAACGAGGAAGCACAAAGACGCACCAAATGACAACATTGGTGGATGCGTTTTTGGGTCTATTGACCCTAAAAGGGACCATTATATCCTGCTGAATATAAAAATACAAAAACCGCATGTGAGACACAATTCACACTGATGCGGTTTCAATGCGGTTTCTTCGAAAATCAGGTCTTGATTATGCAGACCACTCATATAAGTGTTTAATATGTTTTAAATTATATTTATACTGTTATTATTCAATGTGAATTTAAATTTTGCTATTTTATATCATGATGGAAGAAAAACAGCAATCAAATCCATCCCACTCATTAGATTATACATACGAGAGTTGATTGATGGGTGGGACTATACGGTATTTAAGGAGTGAGAATCCACTCACTCGGTGGCCACTGAGGAAGAGGTGTAATACCTCGAAACGCGTCTGGCATATCAGAGTGAGCGCGGATTCTAACCAACAAAGAAAGGAACCCCAACATCAGCTAGATCGCCAAACATCATCGAAAAATACTAGCGGTCTACAAACATCATCGGTTCACCTCCAATATTAAAGTTACAGCCGCACAAACAGTGACGTCATAGACAAGCGTCTACCCGGAACCCCAGAGACCAGGTCACGTGGGACGCCACAGCCGGCCGTGTACGGCCACCTGGGATACCAGCGCTGCAGTCTCGCAGCAAGAAGGGGTAAGGATAAGAAGTCACAGCGGCAAGAACCAGTAAGTAACTTTGGAGGGTATATACGCAGCTCTGCATAAAACGAAGTATTGGACTTTGATCTTTAATCCAAGCCACCACTAGCAGCCTAAGTGGATACATATATCTAAGGACACTGAATCCTGATAATCAAGGAAAAAGGCACCTACATTCTATTCCTAATTGGAACACTGTTTAAAATCACGGCACTATAGCAGCAGCATAATGCGGGCCTTCTAACATCAACCTTAAAGGGCCACAGTGCTGTTTCCATCAATTTCCAATTAGATTGCCTTGTGTGGTAGATATTCAACTATACTGCAGTGATCGCTATATTTACATTTATATCTACAAATCCAAGCGGGACACTGGTGTTTTTGTTATATTCTCATGCATTTGGTTGCTGCATATTTCATATTCAGATATTTTGATGTGTATGTTTTATGTGTATTTTAGGGGTTTGTTTTTATATTATTTTTAATAAATTAAATTTACATCATCCAACAGTGTTTTCCTTTTGAGTGTGCCCCCTCATCTATTTATTTACGATAGATTCCTATAGGTATTTAATATTACCTTGGAAACGGATGTTGAGATTGTTGATTATTACTTATGTATTTTTTTATTTTATTCATATGTAGTGTTGGTTGGGGTCTTCTGAGGGCAGAACATTTGTTAAAAAAGATTTTAAAAAAGAGAAGCACAAATTGTATTCACCAATCCCCTGCTGCTGCAGTTCCAGTACTGATCTTCATATCCTGATTCTGGTTCAGCACACAGGAAATGACTTGAGGCTTCGTTCACATTAGCATTAGGCTTGTCCGGCAGGGGAACAGCCTGCCAGATCCGTACTAACGCTTGCACATGTGTGGTGCCAGAAGTCCGGCCCCATTCACTATAATGGGGATGGCCAGGAGATGCGGCCACAACATGGCAAACATGCCGGAGCAATTTTGTGCGGCAATTTTTTTCTGCGCTAGGCCATGCCTCTAACTCTGCCAAAAACATAACTAAAACTTAATCCCACCCAATCCTCTAAATCCCCCCACATACTAAGTATTCCCCCATTTATGCCACCACACAGTAGTTATGCCCACATTGTGCCCCCTTTACAGATTATGCCCTGCTATGTGCCCCTCACAGTAGTTATGCCCAGATACTGTATGTGCCCCCTCACAGTAGTTATGTCCTAATATGTGCCCCTCACAGTAGTTACGCCCAGATATGTGCCCTCTCACAGTAATATGCACTGATATATACCCCCTCACAGTAACGATGCCCAGATAAGTACCCCCTCACAGTAGTTATGCCCTAATATGTGCCCCCTTACAGTAGCGATGCCCAGATATGTGCCCTGTCACAGTAATATGCCCAGGTATGTGCCCTGATATATGCTCTCTCACAGTAATATGCCCAGTTGTGCCCCTTCACAGTAATATGCCTATTTGTGCCCCCCCCCCCCAGTAATATGCCCAGGATTGTACCACCTCACAGTAATATGCCCAGGACTGTGTCCCCTCACAGTAATATGCCCAGGATTGTGCCCCCTTAACAGTAATATTCCCTGTTGTGACCCCTCACAGTAAAATGTCTAACATTGTGTGTTCTCAGAGTAGTTATGCCCTGATGTGCCCCCTCACAGTAATATGCCAATGATTGCACCCCTCTGGTAATATGCCCAGGTGTGCCCCCTCACAGTAATAAGCCACGGATTGTGCCCCCTTACAGTAATATGCCCAGGATTGTCCCCATCTGTTAAAATGACAAATTGTGCCCCCTCACAGTAATATGCCCAGAATTGTGCCCCCTTCACAGAAAGTAAAAAATAAAAACTTTACATACTCGCCTCCTTCAGAAGCAGGATACACATCGGCTGCTCTGGTCTGTGTAGGAGTAGGAGGAGCAGATGCTGACTGTCTGCCATCCATGCCCCCTGCACAGACCTTCAGTGTAGAGCACCAACAGGTGGGAGGAATGATGGAGCAGGCAGCCAATCGTTCTCTGCTTCATCTTTACAGGCAGCTATCTCTGCTTTCTATGGATGCGGGGACAGCTGCCAGAGAGCCAGACATACCTCCCCATACTGGGACTGTGGGACAGCCACTGAAATCTGGGACTGTCCAGCCGGATCTAGGATAGTTATATGTAAACAGACCTGACCTGCCGTGTCTGGTCTAAGAGAGCGATCTTTACTAGCCGCAGGAGTGAGGGTTGCATGGTAGTAGGGCATGGCAAAGAGGTTGCTACATTGGCCTGGTCATAAATCTGCTGTGGGGCTCAGTTATTCCTAGTTAGGCCACTGCCTGTGTCTTTTCCTGTTATTTAAGTTCTGTTTACATCTCTGCTGAGAATGTCCATCAATAGACTACGTTAAATTGGAGGGGAAGAATAGTCCAACATGTCGAGCTCTGCTTTCCATCAAATTGACAACACCACGGCTGAACCTGATGGACCCCATTATAAATCTATGGAGTACTTCAAGCACTGCAGGTGTCCGTCATATGATAAATACATTGCTCTGGCTTTTTCTTTTCCATTTTTCTACTTCTCTGATAGAACAGAAAAATGTATGAAAATGTGAAAAGTGCTTTAGCGGGAGGATAGAAGTTTCATTATTCTCTTCTACACATTTATTTGGAGTCTGCATTGTGAGAAAACAATTGAACTCATCAAATTGGTAGTAATGTAGAAATATTATACCAGTATTTAGCACAAACAACATAAAACTACAGTATAGGCCCCCAACAACTGGTTTGCTTCAAGGGCAGATGCTATTAAATATCAGGTTGATGTCCTCAAAGGAATTTTCTAATAATAAAATATTGTGTTAAATAGTTTGGACATTAGAGATGAGGAAATCGATTTGCAAGAAGTGTTCTGCACCTGTGATCGGGTGTCCCCGAAGCTGAGGACTCTTCCCCTGCTACTCTATTGGCAGGGCTAGACATCTCAGACCTGCGCTATTATCCAAGTAGAGGCGCAAGTGAAGAGGCTCTGCTTCCGCAAGGGGTGCAGCAGCTGTTCATGTGCTGCTACCTGGAAATGTTGAGGCACATGCACAGTCACTGCTCCAGTAGTGGAAACAGTGCCTCTGCGCTTACGCCACTAGTCAAGCAGTGGCACAAGCACAAGATTGTCAGGGCTGGCCAAGATGTCCCAACTTGTCAATCAAGCAGCAGGAGGAGCGTCCTCTGCTTTGGGGAGAACCCATCACAGGTGCAGAACTCTGCTTGATTAGGCATAAATTCTTTTAAATCAATCAATTTGCTAATTTCAATTTATTTAACATGACATTTTATTAAGATCTAAGCTAGTTTTAGAATTTTTCAATCATCTTTTACCTAAAGATGAGTGAAACGCTCACAATTTGATTCAGATTCAAGTTGGCCGAATTGGTCGACAGATCCTACCTGAACCGAAAGTGCTCCAATTAGACTGAAAGTTTGAGTGACACTCTGGGGCCTCCAAGGAGTCTGGGACTGTTTCGTCTCTCGTCTCATATTTTTTTTCAAATAGGTTTTTTATTAACTTCTCTCTCCTCAAAATTTGCCCAAATTGAATTACCAAAAATTGGGATTTTTAACAAAATTTGAGTCAAATCTGATTCATACAGATGTAATCCATTCATCTCTAATTTTACCCAGTTTCCAGGGTAACCAACCCATTATTTATAGCACTTCCATGTTTCCATGTCACAGCGCCTCCCTAAAGTCTGACTTGGTCCCTTGAAAAAATGCCCACCCATCCACCATTGCCAGTGTTGCGCCATCCTCAGTACATTTTTGATTACTAGTAAGTAGCGCCTACTCCTCCTGTCAGTGCCATCTTATTCTTAACCTTCAAATCTACCTAATTTGGGTTATAATAGAAAAAAAGAAAAGCAAAATATTTTTGTGGAGGTGGGTGTTATTCATAATTGGATTGGCTTTTAAAATTAGAATAGGATAGAGTATCTACTGTGGTTTCCAGGAGCTCAAAGAGAATGCTGGCAGAAAAGATGCATACACTTGGACAGATAGGGTTAGAGGGTGGTGTATGTTTGAGTAAGTGTTGTGGGAACACTGTCCAGGATCCAGCCAGCCCATGCAAATTAGGGTGATAGAAGCCGGTGTATGATCTATGCTTGGACTGGAAGAATAATTTACAGAGTTGACGCTGATGAATGTGGGGTCTTGCTGAGTGAATTGGGTCATATAACTGACATCTTGATCTTGAAATCCAGAGGGAAAAAGTAAAGAGGTTGCATTAGAGAATGAAGCCTTGAGTGCTGCTATTGGCCTATACAGGAGACACAGGGAGAGTGGAGAGGAGAGAAGTGGCAGCTGAGGCAATAAGTGTGGTTGTAGTCATCATGGTGGCTGAACCTGGTTCCATCACTCTCCAAGGCCACACGGGCAGTGAATGGAGGGACACACCCTTTGCTCCTCTCGAGACAAACATTATGCTTGGGGTTTCTACCTAGTGGTAGCTGTGATGCACTTGATGGTGGATGGTTGGCAGGGTGCAAGGAAGGGAAACAGGAGCAGGGCCAGGGATGGTGAAGGGAAAGATCAGGCTCACTTGGTTAGCACAAATACGTGTAACGTCTCCTTTTACTGAACAGTTGAGAGTTGCAGTACATAAAAGTAAGCAGTAGGCACTGTGTTCAAGTATTTTACAATGCCTTAATTTTCTAGATGACTCTGTATTAGGGTAAGCAGTATGATGTTTCCTTTTAAGTCTCTCTCTAGCTATACAATACAATTTATCCAAGTTACCATAACCGATACCGAGTAAACACAAACCTCTGTATAGAGATAATAAAATGTCTTTTTTTCAATATGACAAAAATACATAGAACAATGGTCAGTAAAATTAGCAGCAATTAGAACTCTCCCAAAAGAGAGGACAAAGAGAAAGCCACAGAGTCAGCGGGCCACACAGGCAGCAGCAAAAACAGAATAAGGGAAATAACAGAGCATGCACCTGCCACTGCCAGCACAGTGAGCATATCAAGGTAAAAAAGACCTGGAAAGGCTGGAGCAAAAGATAAGAAACAGAAAATGTGTTGTACTACTGTGTGTGGCACGTCGACCCTGCAGCCTCCTACACCCAACGCCATTTTACCTAACAGGCTTCTTCCAGGGATGACGTGACTCTGTGGCTTCCTCTTTGTCCTTTCTTTTGGGGGAGTTCTATTTGCTGCTAATTTTACTGACCAATGTTATATATATTTTTGTCATATTGAATAAAGACATGTGATTATCTCTATACGGAGGTTTGTGTTTACTTGGTATCAGTTATGATGATTAGCAATTAATACCTCTGTTCAGTAGTTATTGGTATCCGAATTTTTGTTATTTGGTGCTTTAATTTCTCCAAGTTACCACAAGCATGCAAACTCTTAATAAACTTTCTGCAATTTCCACCTGTGGGGTGTAGACCTTAAATGGGAGACCACTCCATTTTAGAAGTGTGGTGGGTGGCAGAAGCAGTTATCCAGACAACAGGCAGTAAAGTCCGAAAGCAAAAGTGTGTTTTACCTTTACTGTCTAGTCCATGTACAGCTTTTATGGTCCTCAATCATCTATAAAATTATGATACTTCTTTCTCTCAGAGGGTGTTCCTTACTAAAGTTGCTTTCCCTGGCAGTTTTCACATCCAGGGATAGTTCTTTTAGGGGACCCTAAAACAAGCTTGGCTTGCCAGGGACTTTCTACATTACCATAGCCAGGGAAAATGGGACCCGTCCTATACCTAGCAACTGGTTACAAAGGCTGCCAGGTTAACTATTTCCTCCTATACACAGCCTTCCTGGATCACATAATGCATAAATCACAGTTGGCATAAAAGTAAACCTTTTAAAATAGTGAGCCTGAATGTGATAGCATTAACCCTTTAGCAGTGTTGTGATAACTGGCCCCTGTAATTATGCTGCAGATCAGCAGAAAAATGAAGAAAAGCTTGCTTATCAGATGATTGCATTTTTACAGTATGTAGCTTAATAGAAGATTGATTATTGGTAAGACATCTTAGTGTAATCAGGGATGTGCCGCCAATAATCAATAGAACTGAATTACATTAGCAATTTTTCTTCCCCCGTATATTTTGCATGGGCCTGCTCAACAAGCTCTGAGCAAGGATTCTATTGTCAATTGGTGCTTGACCTGCCCAATTATAAAACAGGGGGGTCCCCCCTATTTTACAAAAAGTACTCAAAAAAAATGACAGAATTTTCTATGGAATTTTAGGAGCATGCATTCAATTATGTGTTTAGAGGGAAACCTCATGTCACTTTTCCTTTCTATTGTAGTCTCCTTGGCTCAGACTCAGTGGGAGGATTTGCCAGTAAGTTATCATAATTTTCTTACTTATGCCTTTCAAAGGAGTTGCAAATAAAATTGAGGTAACTCCAAGCCAGTCACCTATACATTACGCCATGGTCCTTTGTGTCGGCAGACTAGTTACCCTACATTTAGGGCTGACACACAGATTGACTGGTTCACTCTAATTTACTTCACACAGATTTCATTTATCCCCAGGAAGATCCCCTGGCAGCATCTTATAATGGCATATCTG
Source organism: Bufo gargarizans (assembly GCF_014858855.1). Taxonomy (NCBI): domain Eukaryota; kingdom Metazoa; phylum Chordata; class Amphibia; order Anura; family Bufonidae; genus Bufo; species Bufo gargarizans. Next base: position 165,057,999 of record NC_058081.1, read on the forward strand.
AGGATGCCTGCCTACATGAGATTTTAAAACCCTAGAGCTTGAAAAATCTACTGTCCAGAAGAGAGTTCACAGATTGAGCACCAGGCGCAATCAAGAAGCATCAAGCTGAACAGCTGGGACTTGCATCTTGCCTGGCTCGATAAAGCAGCTGAGCATTAAGTGCACTTGATTTGCTGCTAGCAGCCGGGTGTCACCAGGGCAGATTAAAGCAACAACCTGGTGTCACCTCTGAATGTGCAGCACTGATGGGTAGAGTGAATCAGGCAAGGTCCAGCCAGGGTGTGAATTACAAGTTTTGGTAATTTAATAAAAAAGTATGTAATTGTAGTAAAATAAATAAAAATTCACAAAAATATTTATGATCTACAGAACAATCAATTTTGATTTATGGGAATCATCTATCTATCTATCTATCTATCTATCTATCTATCATGTCTCTTTCACACATCAGTGTTATGGTCAGTGGCTCCAAACATAGAGCAGGGCAGATCTTTCCCTTATGTCTGGAGAGGCTCCAATCCTGGTTTTGGCTCACAATCACTAATGGAAATAACTGAGCAAAACATTGACGTTTGAATTAGGCGAATCGGGTTCAATCCCTCCCAAGACCGTCGGTACTAGTTCCGATAATAGCAATTCATAGAAAAGAGGCAGCACTCCACAGTATTGTTTAGGGCTAGTGGACAAGCTTTATTCACCCCAACAGCAATGTTTCAGCCCAACACAGCCTTTTTCTCAAGCTTGAAAAAGGCCTCATTGTGTTGGGTTCAAAGGTGCACAGTGCAGATGTGTCCCTACTTACCTTTCCTCATAGTCGAAGATATCCTGAGCTAAAAAAGGCCAGATGACCAGGTCTGAAAACAAACTTTTGCATTACACCTGACAGAATAATGTTTTTATTTTACTTTTCATTCAAAGCTGATTGTCTCACAACACTCATCTCAGGATATCTCCATCTAAGACAGTAAAGATAATGAAGGATGTATCTTTAGGTATGTTATGATCAGTTAGAAAAGCTACATTCTGCTCTAAAAAGGGAAGGCACATTTAACTTCATTTAATATTAGTCTTTAAATAGTTTATCATCTCACCAATTAAGAAAATGCTGTGCCATGAGCATTTAGAGGGACAACATCAAGGTATGTAAATCAGAAAGTGGTGGCACTTCTCATTAGATCTGAATGCTAAGGGCAATTTGGGACACACACAGTACTTATAACGCTTTAGACACTTCAATGGTGTTACACGATGGAAAAGAGAAGATTAAAGTCCTTTCTACATGTCTTGATATGGTCTGGTTTTCTTAAGCTTTTAAAACAGCTGGGATCATTTGACTTTTAAGATTTAAATGCTTAAGCTGTTTCCAATCCAATTAAATGGAGGCAAACACACGGGAGGATCCCATCATTTATTTTCATGATTTTAAGGAAAAACAAATTAATTGATTGTTACACAATTCTCTAATCTCCCATGCTGTGAGGGTTGCCAGGTCAGCCATTTAAAAATACAGACTTACAAAATACTCAAAATGAATGGATGCATTTCAATTAGCCTAAATGTGTTGGGCATGTCAGAAGCTGAAAAATACATTGCGTGGAGGAAGAAATGGAAATAAATATATACATGTGTGGGGTAGCCATGTCATAACAAGCTATATACTAAGTAAATAGTATAAACTGAAATAGTAAAAGTTGCACTTATTATCCCACAAATTTAGTGTGTCTGTGTGGTGAATGTTACATTTGGAAGAATTGTTCAGTTTGAATGAGTCCTAAAGGATCCCATGAATATTAGCTTATCACTGAGTCAATGAAAAGAAATATTTGGTTAAGTTGAATTTCAACATCCAATCCTTTTGTTCTCCCGGTAGGTAAGCTACCGCCAGAGGTGCCTGCAGCTAGTGAAAGCGTATGGACACCTTTAGGTATGAAATCTTTGCATAAAGAATATTTAAAAACATTAGCAAGTGTGTGAAAAACTACTGCTGCTTTGGAGATCTAGGTTCTATGGCCCAAGTAAAAAATGTTTGCTATATGGTAAATCGAGAATCAATCAAAATGTCAGGGGTAAACAGTTCATTAGACAAGTCATGAAAGGCAAGGTCAAAACCAATTGAACAACAGTATAATGGTCAGCACTCAGCTCCAAAGTGGAGGTCAAAGTAGGTAGCTATTTGATTTAGGTCAGGTGTCAGTGAAGGAAACACGTTCCTGGTCAATTCTTCAATGCTTGATCTTATGGCTTCAAGGAACATTAATCTATAATTGTCAAAATGCTTATACACAGTTGCTTGGGAATGCAAAGGTGAAAATCTATGTGCGTAAGCAATTAAACAATTGTTCTACAGAAATTAATCAAGCAGGTGGTAATTCTTAAAGGCCTTATAAGCCAATATGCTGTACATTAGCTTAGAAAGGTATTACTAAAATATATTTTTGCAAATAGAGTCACAGAATTAAAAAGAAAAGACACATTGGATAGAAATGGGATTGTAGTTGCACCTAGAATCAGATGCTGAATGAGCCAAAGTTTGTGGTACATGGTCCCTGTGAGAAATATATGAAATGCGTGCACCAAAATGTTCTCATTTGGAACACAACATTCAGAAAGATATTTTTTCAGAATTTCTTTTTGCCTTAACCTGCTTTATGCCTATTTAATTTTCGTTTTTGGCAGGTTTCGTCCCATCTTTGAATGAAAAGCTATACCAGCTCTAAGATGGTCTAAAAAGTGTTGTCAAATTATGTTAGTAGAAAGCCACGTGGCGCATTGGGTCGCAAATTCCCTACAGACTGCCTTAGAAAAAAGAAAATTACCATTTAAGACACATTTAACAAGCACATAACTTTTCATAAATATGGCACAAAATTAAAATGATGGAGGAAAAGTGTTCTGGTACAAAATATAACACTAATAATAAATATCTGGAAATGAGTCTTTATCAAGTTTGTCAACTCTCAGTCAAAAATATCTGTAATATAACTAGTGCAGTGTTTGAAGCTTCCTCATACCAGGCTACTACAGCCTGATTTACTGACTATATCCCCCACAGTCAGACTGAACCCGAGGGTGCCTTCACACATAGCAGAAAATGTTTGCAATTGAAAATTAGTTCAATTCATCTGAATGGGCTTGTTTTGGTGGGAAGCACATGGATTTCTACTGGCCCTATTCAGATGATTGGAGCTGATTGTTTAGCCGCAAACACTTTTTGCAACACAATCTGCCGAGTGTGAAGGCAGTCTTTTGGGGAGATAAGAATGCCAGCAACACTGGAGTTACCTTTTTTTTTTTTATAAACTGAGCTAGATTTTAAAGCATACTTAAGCAATGTCCAAATTCCAAGCAGGTTAAGAATTCACATGACATTGGAGAAGCCCAAAATTCCAAGGTAAAATATAGGACAAAAAACGAAGACAGGCTTCTTCATCCAAAATATTGTACGAATGAGTAATTCCAGAGAATTGATAAATCAGTGTGCTTTTCGTTTTGTTTGTGGTAGTTATGATATAGCACCTTTGCCCTGTTGATCTACTGCTTTATTTAGATCGCTATCTTGTCTTGAACTTTTCATTATTCTAAAGCAGTCAATCAAGGATTGTAGGGTTTACTAAAATTTTTCTACAGATGCCTAGATGGTATACATAATCAACTCTCAGCCAGCATTTATTCTACATGGTTTTTCTAGCAAAAAATCTTAAATGTAATGAAGTTTCTATGAAAAACAGTCAAAAAGGTCCAAGCTAGAGTATTTATTTTTCTTTCTTTTATCCATGTCCTCCATTACACTTTCCAAAAAAGTGACCCAGTAACTACTTTGGCATGACAGTCTTAACCAAGGCTACAGCCAGTAAAAGTCAATACTGCATGGCGGTGGCCGTTCATTACCCAATAGCATCTAAGAATCAACAGCTCTAGCATGGCTTACTAGCCGGACACAACTCCACTGTGGCAGACCAGGTGTATTAGCTGCTCCATCTTTTCATCAGTACCATGCAACCAGTCATAGATGCAGCTGACGCACTATTCACAATTTCTTCACATACAGTACTATGGGGGGCAGCAACTTATATATCTTGATCTGCTTTCAACAAAGCCAATATGGCAGAACCAGTGCAGGCCCACCGCCCGTCTTTAATATCATGTCACACAACCAGCAGAGAACTATTAAAGGTACAGTAAATACCAGCAAATGCAGACTAGTTATATTGCATATTGGTACACAACACAATAAACTAACAAGCCCCTGTTAACCTCACCTAGCAGTAACAGTCCAATGGACAAGAGAGTTCAGTTCATCTTGGTAAGGGGGCAGATGGTTTAACTTAATCACCATTTATTCACACTGTTAACTAACGCTACTTTCACAATCGTGTTTTGGCTTTCCATTTGTGAGATCCATCATGGGCTCTTACAAGCGGTCCAAAATGGATCAGTTTTGCCCTAATGCATTCTGCATGGAAAAGGATCCACTCAGAATGCATCAGTTTGCCTCCGTTCAGTCACCATTCCGCTCTGGAGGCGGACACCAAAACGCTGCCTGCAGCGTTTTGCTGTCCACTTGAAATAACTGAGCCAAGCAAATCCGTCCTGGCACACAATGTACAGGTGAAACTCGAAAAATGTGAATATCGTGCAAAGTTCATTTATTTCAGTAATTTAACTTAAAAGGTGAAACTAACATATGAGAGACTCATTACATGCAAAGCAAGATATTTCAAGCCTTTATTTGTTATAATTTGGATGATTATGGCTTAGATCTGTAAAGAATGTATCAAGGCAACTGGACGTACTGTAGATTTCTTGAAAACGTTTCACTCGTTCTTCCAACGAGCTTTCTCAATTCTGGAAGAAGAACGAGTGAAATGTTTTCAAGAAATCTACAGTAAGTCCAGTTGCCTTGATACATTCTTTACAGATATACCATGACCTGGATAAATGAGAACCTTCACAGACATTATGGCTTAGAGCTTATGAAACCCCAAAGTCTGAATTTTGAGGTACACTTTGCTCAGGGGTATGGATTAATTAGCTGACTAGAGGGTGACACTTTGAGCCTAGAATATTGAACCTTTTCACAATATTCTAATTTTAAGCTGCATTAATGCAATTCCTTTTGTGTTGCATTACTGAAATAAATGGACTTTTGCACGATATTCTAATTTTTCGACTTTCACCTGTAAGTGAATGGGGACGCTTCCGTTTTCTCTGACACAATCTGGCACAATAGAAAACAAATCCGTCTCCCATTGACTTACACTAATGAATGAAAGTGACAATTCTGCTGATAAGAGTAACCTTATATAATCTCAGCAGGCTGTGATAGCATGAGACTCTTGGAGAACCGAAGATGTAAAGTACATACCGATCAGCAGTCTGTGATTCAGACTTCAACAGAATTCTATTCCCAAGTCACTGTGCCAAGACAAAATAAGCCCCATAGCAACTTTAAAGCTAAACTATTAAACAGTACTAATATATGCTTAATCCCTTCTACCCCAGGTCAGTTTTCACATTCCTGCCCGGGCCATTTTTTGCAAATCTGATGTGTCACTTTATGTGGTAATAACGCTGGAACGCTTTTACTTATCCAAGCCATTCTGAGATGTTTTCTCAAGACGCAGTACAGTTTATGTGAGTGGTAGATTTGAGTCAATATATTTCACCTTTATTTATAAAAAAAATCCAAAGTTTACAAAAAAAGTGAAAAATTAGCAGTTTTCAAAATTTCAATTTCTCTGCTTTTAAAACAGATAGTGATACCTCATAAAATAGTTATTACTTTGTCAGGTTTCAGAGCTGAACCTGCACATATCCTCCTTTTCACTCCTCCAACCCCCTTGTATCGCTCAGGGCAAGGGCTGTTTTGTTCACATTTTACACTGCTAGGTGGAGGCTTCTGCCTAGCAGTTTTAGCGGTGACATCACTGACACAAATGGTTGGGCTTTAGCGCTGCCCTAACCTGTTTTACAGGTAGTTATGGATGCGGCATTACCTAATTTGACTACTTTTAAAAATGTATTTAAGTTTTACACAATAAAAGCATGTTTTAAACAAAAAAAATTATGTTGTAGTGTCTACATTTTCTGAAAGGTATATTTTTTAATTTTTTTGGGCGATTGTCTTATGTAGGAGCTAAATTTTTGCAGGATGAGGTGATAATTTGAATGGTACTATTTTGGTGTACATAAAATCGAACGGGGTAGATTATGTGATATTTTTATAGAGCTAGTCGTTATGAATGCGACAAAACCTAATATGTCTGTTTTTACTGCTTTTTTTTTTCTATTTTTTACAACTTTGTATGTTAAGGGAAAGGGACATTTTTGTTAATTTTTTATAACTTTTTTTTAACTTTTTTTTTCTGTCCCACTCTGGGACTTCAACTATTGGGGGTCTGATCCTCTTTTCAATGTATCACGACACATCTTTATTGTAACAGTGTGCCCTTTGCAGACATTAGCATCACACTGTTCCCAATAGGGCTCACAATCTAAGGTCCCTGTCCCTGAATTTGGAGTGTGGGAGGAATCCAGAGGAAAACCCATGCAAACACGTGGAGAACATACAAACTCCGTACAGATGAGGTCCTGAGTTCAGATACAAAGGAAACAAATTCCTTCCTGTCTCTAATCAGGCAATCAGAATAACTCCCTGGATCAACAACCCATTTCTAGTAACTGTAACCTATAATATTATTACACTCCAGAAATACATCCAGGCCCCTCTTGAACTCTTTTAGCGAATTCACCATCACCACCCCTTCAGGCTGAGAGTTCCATAGTCTCACTGCTCTTACCGTAAAGAATCCTCTTCTATGTTTGTGTACAAACCTTTTTTCCTCCAGACACAGAGGATGTCCCGTCGTCACAGTCCTGGGGATAAATAGATGATGGGGGAGATCTCTGTACTGACCCCTGATATATTTATACATAGTTATTAGATCTCCACTTAGTCGACTTTTTTTATAGAGTAAATAACCCTAATTTTGATCATTGTTCTGGGTCCTGTAGTCCACCCATTCCAGTTATGACTTTAGTTGTCCTCCACTGAAACCTCTCCAGCTCTGCTATGTCTTTATTGTTCACAGGAGTCCAGAATTGTATACAATATTTTATGTGCGGTCTGACAAGTGATTTCTATTGTTATTTCATGGGAAATACACATATTTACTAAAACATATTTGAAAAGCTGACAGACACTTTTTGAATAGATATATAGTAGTCATACGCCCAAACATTAATTTTACTTTAATTAAGCAGTTATGTTGAAAAAAGGAAGGCAGGTAGCGATAGTGAGGTTCGTAGCTGTAGGCACAGTCTTTTGTTCATTTTCTGTAGTACTTTGTTACTTTCTTATAGATCATTTGCTGTACTATGGTGTGTGTTTTACATTTAACTTACCTAGAAAGGCAAGCTACTGCCAGTGTAATTCACACTGCCGTAGGTTTAGGTGTACCTCATTTGCAGGCAGCTGCAATGTGAGCTCTTATGCCCTGCCCTGCCATTGACCTCCAACCTGATTTGAAAGAGCCATCCTCTTTCAGAGTGAGAAGTTATTCATTTGCTATAATAGCTCTATTTCAGCCCGTCTTCCTGAGATAGACAATTGAACAAAAATGGGATGGTTTAGAGATATTGACAACTGTTCGAATAGAACAACACGGAACCCATTTTAGCTGTTATCAAAGTGAAGATGGCTGGAAGAAAGAAAGTTGTCGTTTAACAATGTTTCCTGATGTGTACCATTTGTAGAGAACATTAATAGCAGACACTTGGATTAGATGGCCCACATTAGTCTCCCGATTGTGAGCTGCTTTACAAAGGCTCGGAAGACTTCCTTATATAAAACCCCCAGGCTAAAACACACCTAATTGATGCACTGCCATACAAAATATCAAAACCTTAACACTTTGTAGAGAGAAAAAAAGGGAAGATTTAAGACAGCTGATAAGACGAAAGACCGTTTCAAGAAAATAAACATGCCTCCAACATAAACTGCTTGGTAGAAGGCAGAGCGTATTGAAATTGTGCCCAATGTTAAAGGAGCAGTTTAAGAGAACATGCCACATTTATCACAGCTTCACAGACAAGTTATTGAGCTGTCTATGAAAAGCAGAGCCAAACAGGAAGGCTTTCAGCAGAAAGCAGTGGTTGAGGTCCTTGATTGATAGAGTTAGATGATGCAAAGCTGTCTGATGACCTTTCTGTGAAATAAAGTGAAGGAACTCAAGGACTTTTATGGTGATCTCTGACCACAGATGAACAGCCTCTTTTATTACAGCAAAGATTCAGGATGCACCATATTCTTTATTGTGCTACTTTCCAAAGCACAGTATTATGTGTCCCGACTGTAACTATAACCCAGTGATGTCATCCTAGACCCGGAGCACAAACAATAACCACAATGTCCTCTATTTATGTGGCTACTATTGCTGGTTGCTTGTAATGGAATATTGCAGTATTCGCACATGACTACATTATATATCATAAAGACTCCTGTTTAAAAATGTTGTAAAGTCAAAATAATCTGCTTTCTGCATGCCTAAACAGTCTCCTCAGCAATGAATCTGATCTTTTTTCCCCAACAGCTCTTGTTGTTCCTTTCAATATTGGTGGCATTAATTTCAAAGCCCAATACACAAATTATGTTGAGTGTACCTATTACCTGATGCTTTTCAGTCAGTGCAGACAGAATCAGGACGACTACTGATCTTGTGAGATATATCCTATCTCGCAGAATCTAGCACTGACAGGGTGTGGGATCAGAGAGAAGTGCAGCCAGCCTGTAGCTTTCCACTTTGGCTCTGCTGCAAGCTGGCTACACATCCCGGACCTTGTCATCACAAGAGGTTATGAGTAGAGAGCGTGATCTTGTGAGACAGTGCATGTCATTGAGATTTCATGAACGGTGGGGGCCATTGGAGGAAAAGAAACACCTTATTCAATGCAGTGGTAGTTATGTAGGTATGCTGACTAGTGATGAGCAGCAGGGGCAATATTCAAATTCGCGATATTTCACAAATATTTGGGCAAATATTAATCATATATTTGTGAATTTGCGATTGTTTTCTTGTTTGCGAAAATTGGCAATGTAATATGCGCATATTGCGTGTGCAATACAGGCATGGGTCACTGTTGCTACATTTTTCAAGATGCTAGAAGTTTCCTGAGACTGGAGAAAATGGTTGACACGGCAGAACATTACAATAGCGTCATATGCAGATAGAGTGCTCCAATATATTAGCGATTGTGCAAATTGGCAATTATTGATGCGCATATTTTTACGCAATGTTTTGCGCAACTTCACATTTTAGCAGGTCTGACTACATATTACTGATTGGTGCACTAAGTATTGTCACACTACCTAACACCCTACACAGGAAATCAGCTACACTAAATCACATCATCTTGCCTACACTGACTATCTCACACTAACTATATTTATCTAATATATAAAGCTGAGTGTATGTGTGTGTGTGTATATGTCCGTCTCAGGTCTCAGCTCTCTTGGACGTACTGTTCCTGAGATATTCCGAAAAAATGCATTAGCCAATAGAAGCTTGGTCACATGACCCTTATAAGCCAATAGAAACTCGCAGGTCCTCCAGTCTCCACATACACAGTTTTACTCCAGATTTCCATAACAACCCAGCCATTTTTCTTCACTGTTGTAGGAGAGCTTTAAAGGAAATCTGTCACCAGGATAATCGCTATTGAATTAAAGCCATGGCCTTATAGCACTTAGTACCTTATTTCAAGATGTGCCTTTGTTCCAGCAATAGATGCATTTATCCTCTGAAAAGCCAGTTTACTTGTTATGCAAATGAGCCAGTAAGGTGCCCAGAGGGGTGTCACTCTTGCAGGAAAATTTTTTGAATTTTTAACGGCCACTAGGACCACGCGTATTTTTGCAACTCCTCTGACTGATATTATAAAACTTAATTTTATTGTATTTCTTTTAAAACCAACGTGATACTTGGGAACAAACAAAAGGGAAGATTAAAACTTTCAGGAGTGACAGTCACACTGTAAGTGGCCAGTATTTCTGTGTACAGTTTTTGTCCAACCTCGGACTTGCCTACATGTTTTTATAGATCCTTAATGTGGAGTCTCTTATTTCCGAGACCCATATTAAACACTCTGTCTTTCTCCTGTCTAAAACCAGCAACCTGAATCCCTACATGTTTCGCCGAGCCTGTCGGCGTCTTCAGGGGAAACTGTCAGGTGGATGTTGGGGGCGGGGTCAGGGCTTTTTAAACCTTCCGGTTCATTTTATTAACCAATCCTTTTTTGCAGGGGAGGAGAGACTGCCGATGGGTGTGCGCTGCACCAGCGTCCCACCAATAGGTGGGTGCCCCGTCACACTGACTGTCGGTATATACTATATGACCGGGCTGTTGATGTCACCTTACTTACCTCCCGTCAGGCAGCCCGGTCATATTGGAAATGTCATTTCCGGTGCGCCCGCACACGTCATCTCCCTGCGTCCCGCGGCTTCACAGTGGTGTTGTGCGCATGCGCGAGAACTCCTTCTCCGCTCCAACCACCAATTGGATCTGCGCATGCCTGCGAACTTAGCCTCCGACAAGATCACAGCAGGACTTCTTCAAAGCTGTGTGGGTGATTACTAGGGAGATGGTCAAAATGGGTACATATTATGTATTTCTTATTTTAATCACCACTTCTCTCATCACAGTGATTGCTAAGGAGATGGTCAATATGGGTATATATTATGTATTTCTTATTTTAATCACCACTTCTCTCATCACAGTGATTGATACCCTCTATACTTATCCTCTTTTTATAAATGGGTTATAAATATACCTTTTTTAGTACTTCCTTTATTAATGTCTATTTTCTATTCTCTCATTTTTTCCCTAGATTCCTCAGCTTCCTCCTGTCGGATGCCTTCCCAGACGTGAGTATTACTCATATCGGTTTCTATCTTAGTTGTCTCTACTCCTCTACATTTTCAATTTACTTTCAACCATCCCTGAACGTCCGTACCCCAATTTCTTTTCTCCCTCATCTCCCTAATAGGGATGATTATTTATTTATCTATTTATTTTATTTTATATTATTCCTTTTTCTTCATATTTAATCTCATATGGGGAAGAAAGAATTTTTAATTTTTTATTTTATTTTAATGCTCCGTATTTCAAATGTCATTCTCACTGAATCCATTTTATATTGTATATTGTATTTTGAATGATCCATTTGACCTTACAGAAAGGAAGCAAAGGTAAATCCTTCATTTAGCCCATTCGGGGCTAAAGAATGGAGACGATAAATCCACTTCGTCTCCTCTTGTTGAAGCTTGCGGTCAATACTGCCCTGTCTGGGAGATACCCCTATCTTCTGTATCCCCCAAATTTTTAATCCATTTGTTTTGCCATCATGGCATGTTAGTAGATGCCTAGAGAGGGGTGTCTCTTCATCAGTATTCAGTACACTCAAATGCTTCGAGATCCTCCTCCTTAATTCCTGAATAGTTTTCCCTATATACAGCTTTTCACATTCACACTGTATACAGTAGACCACCCCCGAGCTCTTACAGTTGATGAATTCTCGTATTTTGTATGTTCTATCATCATATGGATTTTTAAATTCCTTCTTTGGAGTCATAAATTTGCAAAAACTACAGGCTCCACACGGATAGGAACCCGTGGTCTTGAGCCATGTAGTTTTGCTTTTAGGAATTCTTTGAAAATGGCTTCTGACTAGCATTTCCTTCAAATTTCTGCCCCGTCTGTAGGTGATGCTTGGATTTTTGGGTAGTAACTCTCTCAGATCCTTATCCGCCTTCAGGATGTGCCAGTGTTTTTGGAGAATCCTGTATACCCTGGCATTCTGTACGTCATAGGTCCCTATGCATCTAATGGTCTTCTCATCATCCTTTTTCCTGTTATTTAGGAGTTCTTCACGATTTGTATTGACGGCTCTGTTATACGCTTGATGAAGGACCTTTTTGGGGTAACCCCTCTTTCTAAATCTCGAGTATAAGATGTTACTTTCCTTTTGAAAGGTCTCTTCATCAGTACAGTTCCGTCTGGCCCTCAAGTACTGGCCTACAGGAATACCTCTCTTCAATTTTGGTGGATGATAGCTCTGCCAATGGAGAAAGCCGTTAGATGCTGTGGGTTTTCTATACACTTCTGTTTTAATTTCTCCTGTCCTGTCAAGTGTGATTTTTAAATCGAGGAAATTGATACTTTCAGACTGTGTTTCTACAGTAAATATCAGACCTAAATCATTTTTATTTAATCTTTCCGTGAATTCTTTAAATACATTGGATGAACCATTCCAAAAAATCAAAATGTCATCTATAAATCGACCCCAAAACAAAATACAGTCTGTGAATAATGTGTTCTCCTCCGTGAATACGAATTTTTCTTCCCACCACCCAAGGTACAGGTTTGCGAAGCTGGGCGCGCAAACCGTCCCCATTGCTGTGCCGTGCATCTGTAAATAATAAGTGCCATCAAAAACAAAATAATTGTGAGTGAGTAAGAAACGTAACAGTTGTATAACTAAATCATTGTGCTGGTATAAATGTGTGCCCTTTGTATATAAATAGTGCTCCACTGCTTTTATCCCTTTTTCATGTTCGATACTCGTGTATAGAGCCTCTACGTCGAGGCTTGCTAAAAGGGTGTTGGGGCCTAGCTGGATGCCATTTAGTTTTTTGACCATGTCTAAAGTATCTTTTATATACGATGGTAGAATTTCGACGAAAGGTCTGAGAAAGTGGTCTACATAGGTACTAATTCCCTCACATAGACTGGAGTTGCCGGATACAATTGGTCTCCCTGGGATTGGATCCCGCTTTTTGTGTACCTTTGGCAAGGCGTAAAAAGTGGCCGTCGTTGGACATGTATTATACAGTATTTTAAATTCATCTTTTGAGATCAAATTTTCTTCTTTGGCCTGCTTTAAAAGGGACTCGAGTTCTGTTTTAAATTTGACGGTTGGGTTTGACTCCAGTCTTTTATAGGTCTTACAGTCATCTAGCAGTCTTCTGACCATCCCTACATAGTCCTGTTGTTTAAGTAACACTATGTTTCCTCCTTTGTCAGAGGCTTTGATTATTATTTCATCTCTCTTGGTCAGGTCTGCTAGAGCAGCCTTTTCTTCGTTCGTCAGATTGTTGCCAACCTCACTTTTTTTTGTCTTAATCAACTCTAGGTCCCTTGTGACTAAATTGACAAAGGTCTCTACATTGGCAAATCCTGAAAACGGAGGGGTGTACTTGGATCTGGGTCCCATATCTGTCATGGGAGCTATGGAATTCGGGGCCTCACCTCTTCCCTCCCTTGATAATTCCTCCAAGATCATCAGGGCCTCCCGTTCTTTCCTACCTGGATCCTGTCTTTCTCTCTCTTTAAATTCTTTATGTAGGGATAGCTTCCTAGCAAAGAGATTAACATCCTTTACCCAGGAAAAACAATTGAACCCTGGTGTAGGGGTGAAGGATAGACCCTTTCCCAGCAATAGTTCATACTGAGGATCCAGGTCTATCCCAGACAGGTTGATGATCTGTAGAGCCGGGTCACACTCTAATTCTTCGGCATATTGTAGCCCCATTTGTCTCTGTCTCTCAATTGGATCCCTGGGACTAAAAAAGACGGTGGTATTGCGGGAGTACTCTGAACTGTCATATGTGTTGTACTTCCGTATGCACCAGTTTCCGATGGAAATGAGAATGCAGATGGTGCAGAGGACAATGCCATCTGCAGATTTTGCTCCTGGGCACCCGCGATCCGATTTCCTTGCACTGGGTTTTGCCATTTTTCAGTGGTGTGGGGTCCCCCAGTTGCTCCCTGATTTTGTGGGTATTTTTTGGATTGATATCCACCCCGATGGTATCTATTCTTTTTTTTCCCACTATTTTTTGGGGGGTACCTACCACTTCCTTCTGATTCAGATATCTCAGATTCTGATATATCAGTATAATCCCTTTGCTCAGTTCTCCTAGAAAAATAGGGATTTTTACTATTTTTGTTATTATATATGTGCCCCGTTTCAAAATCCTATTTGTCTCTCAGATATTTCTTGTGCTTACGTTCTTTAATCTCACTTTGTGCACTTTCTATATTCTTTTGGAGTCTGGTTTCAAATGAGGGAAATTCGGGTTGTGTCTTAAATATCTGAATATCACCTATCTCTTTCTCTAACTGTGCAGCTACTTTCGTTAGTAGTTTTCTCTCGTATTCACATATATACAGTTGCATCCGAAGGGAATTATCCGTAAGTAACTCCTCCCAACCCTTGACAAATTCTACGTCGTCTTGATGCGCATTAGGAGTAATCCGTATGCGCATACCCCTATAGACTATCTTTTGTTGGAGGTATGTCTCCAGACTGGTAACCTCCCAAATGGATCTAATATATTTCTTATAGGTTTTATTAATCTCTTTGAATGCCTGAGATATATCTTGGCAATTCAAAGGGAGATTATTGCTGGAGAACACTATGTTTGCTTCCGAGAGAAAGGTCTGACTATTCAATTGGCTAGAGAGAAATCCTGCCATCTCAAGCCGGTTATTCATCAACTCTATATATGGCTATTCATTAGGATCGCAGCCATTAGACAAGGGTTTCCCAGCAGGGCAGTATATATCCTGGATCAATTGTTTTAGGGTCCTTCGTGAGATTGGGCGAATAAGCCCCTTCAAACAAGCGATTATAACAAACAAAGAGGTCCCTCAAAGGAATTGCTACGCAAATATTTACCAAGATAATTTTTTGAATTTTTAACGGCCACTAGGACCACGCGTATTTTTGCAACTCCTCTGACTGATATTATAAAACTTAATTTTATTGTATTTCTTTTAAAACCAACGTGATACTTGGGAACAAACAAAAGGGAAGATTAAAACTTTCAGGAGTGACAGTCACACTGTAAGTGGCCAGTATTTCTGTGTACAGTTTTTGTCCAACCTCGGACTTGCCTACATGTTTTTATAGATCCTTAATGTGGAGTCTCTTATTTCCGAGACCCATATTAAACACTCTGTCTTTCTCCTGTCTAAAACCAGCAACCTGAATCCCTACATGTTTCGCCGAGCCTGTCGGCGTCTTCAGGGGAAACTGTCAGGTGGATGTTGGGGGCGGGGTCAGGGCTTTTTAAACCTTCCGGTTCATTTTATTAACCAATCCTTTTTTGCAGGGGAGGAGAGACTGCCGATGGGTGTGCGCTGCACCAGCGTCCCACCAATAGGTGGGTGCCCCGTCACACTGACTGTCGGTATATACTATATGACCGGGCTGTTGATGTCACCTTACTTACCTCCCGTCAGGCAGCCCGGTCATATTGGAAATGTCATTTCCGGTGCGCCCGCACACGTCATCTCCCTGCGTCCCGCGGCTTCACAGTGGTGTTGTGCGCATGCGCGAGAACTCCTTCTCCGCTCCAACCACCAATTGGATCTGCGCATGCCTGCGAACTTAGCCTCCGACAAGATCACAGCAGGACTTCTTCAAAGCTGTGTGGGTGATTACTAGGGAGATGGTCAAAATGGGTACATATTATGTATTTCTTATTTTAATCACCACTTCTCTCATCACAGTGATTGCTAAGGAGATGGTCAATATGGGTATATATTATGTATTTCTTATTTTAATCACCACTTCTCTCATCACAGTGATTGATACCCTCTATACTTATCCTCTTTTTATAAATGGGTTATAAATATACCTTTTTTAGTACTTCCTTTATTAATGTCTATTTTCTATTCTCTCATTTTTTCCCTAGATTCCTCAGCTTCCTCCTGTCGGATGCCTTCCCAGACGTGAGTATTACTCATATCGGTTTCTATCTTAGTTGTCTCTACTCCTCTACATTTTCAATTTACTTTCAACCATCCCTGAACGTCCGTACCCCAATTTCTTTTCTCCCTCATCTCCCTAATAGGGATGATTATTTATTTATCTATTTATTTTATTTTATATTATTCCTTTTTCTTCATATTTAATCTCATATGGGAAGAAAGAATTTTTAATTTTTTATTTTATTTTAATGCTCCGTATTTCAAATGTCATTCTCACTGAATCCATTTTATATTGTATATTGTATTTTGAATGATCCATTTGACCTTACAGAAAGGAAGCAAAGGTAAATCCTTCATTTAGCCCATTCGGGGCTAAAGAATGGAGACGATAAATCCACTTCGTCTCCTCTTGTTGAAGCTTGCGGTCAATACTGCCCTGTCTGGGAGATACCCCTATCTTCTGTATCCCCCAAATTTTTAATCCATTTGTTTTGCCATCATGGCATGTTAGTAGATGCCTAGAGAGGGGTGTCTCTTCATCAGTATTCAGTACACTCAAATGCTTCGAGATCCTCCTCCTTAATTCCTGAATAGTTTTCCCTATATACAGCTTTTCACATTCACACTGTATACAGTAGACCACCCCCGAGCTCTTACAGTTGATGAATTCTCGTATTTTGTATGTTCTATCATCATATGGATTTTTAAATTCCTTCTTTGGAGTCATAAATTTGCAAAAACTACAGGCTCCACACGGATAGGAACCCGTGGTCTTGAGCCATGTAGTTTTGCTTTTAGGAATTCTTTGAAAATGGCTTCTGACTAGCATTTCCTTCAAATTTCTGCCCCGTCTGTAGGTGATGCTTGGATTTTTGGGTAGTAACTCTCTCAGATCCTTATCCGCCTTCAGGATGTGCCAGTGTTTTTGGAGAATCCTGTATACCCTGGCATTCTGTACGTCATAGGTCCCTATGCATCTAATGGTCTTCTCATCATCCTTTTTCCTGTTATTTAGGAGTTCTTCACGATTTGTATTGACGGCTCTGTTATACGCTTGATGAAGGACCTTTTTGGGGTAACCCCTCTTTCTAAATCTCTTGCAGGAAGGAGCCCAGACACGCCCCCTGCCGCAATGTGTCCACCCTCAAAAGACTTAAAACACCACCCCCAGGTCCCGCAAACCCATGATCTGGTTAGGCCACGCCCCTTCCACTCCTGAGCAAATGGGGATTGAAAAAATGAAGGCAATAATCAACTTCTGTCAGCTGCAGGGGTGGGAGGGAGGGTGACTTTGTCCCTGCAGCTTACACTCAGACAGCACTGTGCTGCTGTCTTAGAGTGAGCTGTTCAAAAAGACACGCCCCTGATCTGGTTAGGCCATGCCCCCTCACACTCCTCAGCCAACTGAGATTGAAAAAAATAAAGTAAAAAATCTACTTCTAGGTCCTGCTAAGCCACGCCCCAATCTGGTTAGACCACGCCCCCTCCACTCCTCAGCCGACAGGGATTGAAAAAATTAAGGTAAAAATCAACTTCTGTCCGCTGAAGGGGTGGGAGGGAGGGTGACTTACTCCCTGCAGCTTACACTCAGACAGTACAGTGCTGCTCTCTTAGAGTGAGCTGTTCAAAAGAACATGCCCCTGATCCAGTAAAGGCCATTGTTAAGGGGGCGGCCCCTGTGGAGGTCATTGTCAAGGGGGTGTTATGCTGTGAAAGTAACTATTAAAGGGGAAGGCTGCTTTAAGAGGTCAAAATTTGGGTAGTGGGCTGCTGGGGAGGTCCAATTTTAAGGAACACGGCACTGTGGGGGGTCAGTGTTAAGGGGTGGGGGTCTGTGGTGGTCACTGTTTTGGAGGCAGGATGCTGTAGATGTCATTGTTATAGTGGATAGTGTTAATATCTTTTAACAGACAAAAAACATTAAATGAAATAGATTAAATATATCAGAGCGAAGCCGAGTCCTTCAGTTAGTTATAAATATAAGCTAACTAACTAAACAGTAAAGCACAGAGCACAGCACGGACACTGCTATCTCTCTCAGAACTCCATAAAACTGCAGACAATGGCTGCTGGGGAGGTTCTTATATAGTAAGGGGTAGGCAACTTTCTTATTGGTTGCTAGGGATGTTGGTAAGCTCAGGCAAAGACATTGCAGCCTTCTCATTGGCCCACAAGCAAGAAGGGATGTTACTGATAAAAAAAAAAAAATAATAATATTTGAGAATACGAATATGTAGCACTATATTCTAGATCTTCACAAATACTCAAATTGGCGATATTCGCGATTCGAATATTCGCACCCAACACTAAGGCTGACAGCTGCATTACTTTGACTACATGAGAAGGTTGCCTTACATGGGGAAATAAGCTTTATTCATGTATGGAAACTTAAAGCTACATGCTGTATCTTTGAAGGGGTTGTCCTATGTTGGCCTCTCATGGCAAAAATGGGAATAACCCAAATAGAGCTCTAAGGAATATAACAGCATCAACTATATGTAGATTGGGGTTTCCCAATGTACATTTATGGGATCAAGGCTGGACATGCACTAGGCTTCATTCAACATCTGCATACATGCAATGTAGCACTATATAAGTACTGATAGAAGACTACTACAAGCTTTGGTAACACAATGGAGAGCTGCCCATGCGCCTGTTAGTTACTCCAGCTGACTACAATCTTACCAGAAGATCTTTTTTTTTTTTTTTTTTTTGTTCTTCTTTCGTGATGTGGTCTAGTGACATATTTTATTGGACTAACTTGTTTATGTGTTATGAAAATCCATTATATGTAACTTTCAAATATATATTAGTTTCTTTGGTTACATTTAGGGGGGTAAGAAAAATACAGTACATGCATGGAAGCTTCCCTCAAGGGACTATGGGCTGTTGTGCTAATGTCTACAGTCTGCAGTTCATTGACCAGTTAGAGCAGTGATCTCCAACCTGTGGCTCTACAGCTGTTGCAAACTTGCAAATCCCATCATGTTCTGGTGGATTCAGGGACTTGGGACCTTTTATTACAATTTCATAGAACCTCTTTGAGGCTGTTGTATGTGTCTAATACACTGACAATGCCATGCATAAATAGTGGTTTCATTTATATAACCAGAAAGTCAACATTACTGAGATGCAACAGCATAGGTGAGTTCATGTGACAAACTTTCAGAACAGGAAAAAGACTTTTGCAATGTGAGGCACATTAACAACTTGTAGAATAGTCAGTTATGTTTTCATTTGCATCTATTTAAAAGAAACCTGTCAGCTCCAAAATGGAGCTGAGTTTAGTTATGTAATTTTTATCTTCATACTCAGATTCTGGATTAGTCTTCTCAATGCAAATAGCATCGGAATGCAAATGAATATGAAGTATGAAGATAAAAATTATAATAATCACACTCTGCTTTATTTACACTATATACTGTTTATGTTAGTTTGAGGGGTGTTTTGGAGCTGACAGATTCCCTTTAATATAGCCTAAATGAAAAATATATAAAATTTTCAGTAGAAAACAATGCACCATGTGGCCTAAGTCATATATGAGATAAGGAATTTATACATTTATACTTGCAATTTCAACTTCAACAGTCACTGCTATAAATTTTTTGGGGGGGATTTAATCGTTGGACAACTATGTAATGACTAGAGGATTTTTTAATGCAGCATAAAATTCGAATTTTGTGAAAAGGTTCAATATTCTAGGCTCAAAGTGTCACACTCTAGTCAGCTAATTAATCCATACCCCCTGAGCAAAGGGGACCTGAGATTGTGACTTTGGGGTTTCATAAGCTGTAAGCCATAATCATCCAAATTATAACAAATAAAGGCCTGAAATATCTCACTTTGCATGTAATGAGTCTCATATGTTAGTTTCGCCTTTTAAGTTGCATTACTGAAATAAATGAACTTTGCACAATATTCTAATTTTTCTAGTTTTACCTGTATGCACATAAAAGGATCTGCAAGTATGTCCCCTAGTTCCTGGGAGAAGGGAATTTTACAGTACCTACTTTCTTTGAGCACTCAGAGAAAAGTAATAGTTATTGACCATGGTCTGACAATAAAGTTCGCTTATTTGCTTGGAACTCCAGTAGTCTGCATGCAGTGGTATTTTTATGGCAGAAAGGCAGCATTTATGCTGCAATCCCACCGGTTACCTGATGGATCTGATTACAATGTATGGGTTTTGGTGGTGCATGGATATGCTGGATATGGTATATCCTGTAGTTTGCTCTTCTCCCGGAACAGACTACCAGATTTACAGAATAGAAATGTGAACCTAGTCTTACATCAAGACTTGGACTATTCAGCAATTTAAAATTTGGTTGACCTCAAAATGAAATCACACTTAGGGCTATGCAGACTTCATTTACAAACTCTGATGTTAAAGGGGTTTTCTGTGATCTATCAACCTACTTGAGTTCATTATAAATTGTCTGCAGAAGAAAATCTCCAATACACTTACTGTCTCTATTTGGAAATCCAACATCCACCGACTTCATGTCCTTGAGACTGAAAATCTGTGCACTGACATGTCAATTCTACGATCTAAGAATTCAGAGGTGCTGTGGACAGTGCCAGAATTATCACCCCTACCTTGTGTATGCACAGATCAGGTGGTTTCAGGAGGTTGTGCATGCTCCAAGCAGATTAATAGGTCTGGCCCCGTCCACAGCACCTCTTCTGTCCTGGGCTGCATTGTGCCCATCCATAGAGAAGACCAGAAATCTGATTGGATGTGATGGGCACATCAGAGGACCAAGTTCCAGAGTAGCTCATCCAAAACAGTAGGTATATTGGAAACTTGCTCTTGCATACAAGGTATGATTAATTATGGTGGGTAAAAAAATACAGCTGGGTCTCAGAAACCACTTTAAGTTTGTATAGGAAGGTCATTAAATACATCTAGTAGTTTTATGTCAAATATACATTTTAGCATCCTCTGTAGGGCATTCAATCCCTACTGGACAGACCATGTATAAACATGTTTTTCAACTTTAAAATAAAATATGACTAAATAGGCAAAACTTCAGCCCACTGTCCACACTATCCATTCCTAATCACCAATATTGTTACCTTTCCGTATTGTCCCTTCTGAAGCTCTTAACCAGGAGAACAAAAGCTGACTCCCAAGTGCCACCGATTGAATATCTACCCTATAAGTCCATGTCTCATTTTTTAAATAGGCTTTTGAATTTAAGTTAAAACCAGAACCTTTTCCATAATAAAAATACATTGTGACAAATGGAGCACCGCCGCCTGACGTCAACTACGTCGAGGTCATGGGGTCCGGTTTTGTCCCTGGTTACCAAGACATAATGTTATGCCCTCCCTGGGAGTGAGTAAGGTCAGCTTGGCACAGTTTACACAGACACCTCCTGTCCACACGGGCACAGGGAGGCACTAGGAGTGAGTGAGGGTGGTCCAAGCTACCTCCGGCATGACTCCACACTCGCTCACACCCCTGACAAGCTGAGAAGTCCTTTTCACTGCCCAAGTGAAACAGCGCCCAGCCAGCCCAGATAGCCACCAGTTCCTTGTTAGATATAAGTCTGGTCCGCTATTGGAATTATATTGGGTCAGAAACCAACCCAAAGTATCTTATAACTATGCCGAAACATAATTGTGGGTATTCATGATCGAGATACAAGAATAGCGCAAGATTCAATTATATATTTAATTGCCTTAAGGGTGCACTAGACATAACACTATATACACACAGAATATATACAATGGTCGGATGTGCAAATACAGATGGGGTGGTACAAACAGGGTTAAACAGAGCGAAAGTCAGTTACCAAGTGGATGAGTAGTCCTTTGGGTGATGATGATGAAGAATTCTAGGTTGCTATAGTCCTTAGCTGTAGTCACCTTGGGGAAGTGATGTCAGCAGATTCAGGTTTCCGCAAACAGATGACACAATGTCAGAGAAAGACGCTGGCCACTCCCCTCTCTCCCTCTGGAAGGAGTCCACTCCCTCTTCCTGGTCCTAGTAGCCAAAGATCGACAAAACCCATTATGGCTCATAGCTTCATACTGAAAGGTAACAGGGAGACTCTGGGATCAATGCATCCGCCTGGGTTCTGGCCACAAGTGGAGACCAAACATGGTGCCATTATTTGGTTCCTACAGAGAGATCTCTGTATCTCCCCTTTCCCTCCCCCTACCCCCAAACGGCAACCAAGAGCATGTCTTCATCCCAGGGTCGCAAATATGAAACTAGTTTATGCCTGTGATGGACAGGCAATTCATAATCCCTTTTGAACTCCTGGTTACATGATGTCTGTTGGACATCTGTTCTGATGACCAACTCAGCCCCCCCCACCGGCATTCATCCTGCCAGAGAAGTTGAGTTGCCAGTGAGGCTAAGTGGAGTGTGAACTGTAAACATGTGGTCTGTTATGAAGCCAGGCCCCCTGTAGAGTCTGCTTCCTCTGCTAGCTGAGAGCAAATGGCTGGAATTAGATCATGGCTGGAAATAAATCATAACTCAACATTCCTCACATACACCCCTACACAGACAGCTGTTTCAGGTTTTTTTGCCACTCATGAGTGCTGTGTGAGAGGTCTGGTTGATGAAAGTCTGGGGAAATAAAATTTTCCTTGTTGGCCTAAAAAGTATTTTAAGCCAAGCAATGAACCCTGGGAAAAAGGGATTATAAATATAATCCAAAAGGGCAAGAGAGCGTGGATATGGCATCCAATTGTTACCAGGGATCATTTCCTGGCCTGTAAGACTCCCTACACCAACTTGGTATTCTCTTGTTGTTGC
Organism: Bufo gargarizans; assembly: GCF_014858855.1. Classification (NCBI taxonomy): domain Eukaryota; kingdom Metazoa; phylum Chordata; class Amphibia; order Anura; family Bufonidae; genus Bufo; species Bufo gargarizans. The sequence goes on from NC_058081.1 coordinate 165,080,544, forward strand.
ACTATATTGCAGCTGCATTTGTTTATTTGTGCTCATTATTACTGCTATGCCTTATCTACCCCCTGCAGTCCATAGAGATCTCAGAAAATTCTCCACAATCTAATAATATTGTGATAACTTTACTCATTCTGTCCCAGTCTATGTGGCAAAGCTGACATATGAGCTACAGGAAACATAAAATGACAGTTTATTGTGACTGTTCTATAAGCCAGTATAAAGACTTGAATAATGTGTAGGTGGTGCAGGACAAAGTGGAATTCGATCCGGATTTCAGGAAAAATTTGATTTGCAACTAATGCGAATTGCTTCGCGCTTCGCAGTAACAAATCAAATTTTTTCCCTAAAATGGCTGCTGCACGTGGAAGGACATGGAGAAAGGAAGTCTGGGAAGGCGGGATTACTCAGACTGACATGCATGCATCCAATCAGCAGCCAGCCAGCCCCGTGATAACACAGCCCTATAAATACGGCAGCCATCTTAGATTCAGAAATTTTTCAGCATTCTGAGTGCAGGGACAGACATGAGAAGGTGCTAGGGACAGCAATTGGAAAAACCTCATTGTGAAAAAAAAATACCAGAAAAAATGATTTCTAAAGTGCAGGGAAAGGATAAGGAGGAATCACTTCACAGCATCTTAATGCAAAGCTTAGGTCAGACAGCTCACGATCCTCTAGTTACATTGCACGGGAAGGGGCAATCCTCATCAAACAATTCAGAAAGTAATCCCAGCAAATGTGTTGATTTTTCAATCCATGATATTCTTTTATTCCATGTAAGACGCGTTTCGGCCCGTCCAGCCTTCCTCAACTGCCGTTGGGACAGTGCTAGAAAAGCGATTTACAAGTGCAGGGAAAGGATAGGGAGGAATCAATTCACAGCATCTTTGTGCAGGGAGAGATGTCAGAAGGCGCTAGGGACAGTACTAGAAAAGCGATTTACAAGTGCAGGGAAAGATTATTTGGGGATCCAAATACCCATTATACAGCTCTGTCATTTCAGCAATTTGTTCTTGTTATTGGGGTGCAAGTGCTATGTTGAAAAGCCTTTAGTGGTCTATTTTAGTACAAAAAGAAAATATTTACGCACTTCACTGTTGCAGTTATTTGCAATTTAAAGCGTTTAGTGGCCTATTTCAGTACAAAAAGAAACATATATACACACTTCACTGTTGCTGTTATTTGTGGAGAATGCGTTCCGTGGCCTATTTAAGTACAAAAAGATAAATATATATGCATTTCACTGTTGCAGTTATTTATGGTGAAAGCGTTTAGTGGCCTATTTCAGTAGAAAAATATAAATATTTTTGTCACTTTAGGGGTGTTTTAATTTCCTAGGCAGGCAAGTAGTGATGAGGAGAGTGGCGTGGGAGGTGGTGTTGCGAGCGGTCAGGATCCTGACCCAGAGACCATTGAGGAGGATATCAGTGACGTGCAGACACTACTCGATGATGATGAAGTTAATCGCACTTGGGAGCTGGGTGAAGAAGGGGCTTTATCATAATCAGGAGAGGAGGGTGACAGCTTGCCCGTGAGGGGTAGACCATCTGCTTTACATAGTGGTGCATGGTTTCAAGGAGACAGCAGCGGTAGCAGTCAGTCAGTGCAAACTGTTGGGAGGAAAATCACCTACTCGTTGGTGTGGAAGTTTTTTGTTAAACCGCCGGAGGAGGTTAACATGGCCATATGTAGAATATGTGGGCAGAAGGTGAAGCGTGGCCGGGGTGCTAATGTTCGCACCACGGCCCTGCGTAAACATATGCAGCGTTACCATAAAGTGGCCTGGGAGAACCGTGGCTCCGATGTGGTGGTCCAGCCTGCCGCAGTAACCGCTGCATCACCTAGTGGCACGCACCCGGTTTCAGACAGTCAATGCTCCATCACCTCAGCTGAAGGGAGCTGTCTGTCATTCCCATCTTCTGCTGGTCCAGATGCTCCTGCTCCTCCTCCTACTCAGTCATTCCATCAGCAATCGATCACACAAGCGATTGCCAAGAGACAGCAGTATGTGTGCACGCATCCAACGGCACAGAGGCTGAACGTGCTCCTGTCCAAGTTGTTGGTGCTGCAGTCCCTCCCTTTCCAAGTGGTGGACTCTGCACATTTCAGAGAACTGATGGCTTGTGCGGAGCCCAGGTGGAGAGTCCCAACTGTCATTTCTTTGCAAAAAAGGCGATACCAGCCCTGTACAAATATGTAGAACAGAAGGTGGGCCAGTCCTTAAACCTGTCTGTGTCTGCCAAAGTGCATGGCAGGGGCCGACGTGTGGAGCTGTAACTATGGTCAGGGACAGTACATGTCCTTAATGGCCTACTGGGTGAATGTGATGCCAGGTGATGCCGCTTCCGCCTCCATGTTGTCACGCCGTTGGTCCTGCTACAATGTACGCCTCTGCCTCCTCATCCTCCACCATGTCCTCAGCCTCCACTGCAGGGGCAAGTCACAGTGCCCCTCCAGCATATCACATGTGCAGGGCACGGCAGTGTCACTCTGTTCTGCACCTCATTTCCTTGGGTAAATGGAGTTACACAGGAGAGGAACTGTTCCATGTCCTTCGTCAGAAAAAATCTAATCCTGGCTTTCTCTCCAACAACTCAAAGTCGGAACAATGGTGACCGACAATGGGAAGAACATTGTGTCGGCACTGCGTCAAGGAGGGCTGAGCCACGTGCCCTGCATGGCACACGTGTTCAATCTGGTTGTCAAACGGTTCCTGAAGTCTTCCACCCATCTACAAGACGTTCTAAAAATGGCCACAAAACTTTGCATGCACTTCTGCCACTTGTACACTGCAAAGCACACCCTCCTTGAGCTGTAGCGGCAGAACGGCATCCCCCAACATAGACTGATATATGACGTTATTTTATGACGTTATATTATTTCACTACCAAAGCAAACTCCCTATGCGTGTTACTGCAAGGCACAGTGTTCTACACCACTATAAAGGCTCTTTGCAGCCAGGAAATACCTATTTTTTTATGTTATTCGCTGCAACTATATTCGGATCAAACCAAATTTTTCCCAAAACATTTGGCGAATTAGCTAAACAAATGTTTGAAAAATTTGCTTATCTCTAGTGGCTAGTCACCTTAAAATAAAATAAAAAAAACACTAAAAATAAGAAAATAGTTTTGTAGTAAATACTTGATTTAAGTTTGCCATGCCATAACCTGTGAGATAAGCATAATGGTGTACAGGATTAAAGCTTACATAAATGCGTTTATATTATGACTGTCATTTTGATCTTCCAGTAAGGGACTACCAGACAATGGTAGATGGACCATCGTACAATACAACATCACTTAATCTCCCAATGAGTCCATTCTACATATATTGATTGGCAACAGCAGACATCTGGACCTCTGCTAACAACACTGTGAATAGTTGAACATCTGAAACAATTCATATTTTTTTAATATATTTTTAAAAATCTTATCTTGGTCTTGGAATGGGCATGGAATTGTTTTTTAGGTTACAATAAACAGTTTAAACTTGTCTATTCACATAATTTATTATTTCTTAATCTTCTACACTTGGGCAGTTGGTAGAGCTCATTTGATCAACAAGTCCTCCACCATAAGTCTGGTGTTCTGTTACAAAAAAAAAACCACTTCACTATTTTCCTGAAATTTCTTACAGCAGAGTTCAAATAATAGTTCATTGTTGCTAAATGTAATTAGGACAGTAGCTGAAGCTTCTATCCCTTGAAGTACCTTCCTACTTTGTAGAACATTTATATCTGGGATCACTCTATTTTATGTTTAACTACATTGCTCCTTTGAAAACATAGATAAAAGCAGAATCCACTTAAGTTATGTAATTGTACAAAAATAGATTTGGTTTTTAGTGAACATAAAGATTTATTGATCGTCATTGTTAATATTTGCCTCTCTATCCTGGTACAATGTAAACCCCAGCCAGCACTTCTATCCTCAGAGACAGAAATGGAGCAGTGAGGCTAGATCAATAGATCCAAAAAGCATAGTTCTCTAAAAGCCATACATGATTCTTCTTCTTTTTAGCATAGAAGAAAGATTACAAAGATTAAAGGAAATTTAGTTATGGAAAGTAATTTAATAATTTTTAAGTTTATTCAAATCTTTAAGATGCAAAGCACATTTATAAAAAGCGAGCAACTGACTTTGTCCAGCAGGCATTGTATGGTTCCCTGGTAGAGATGGACATATTTCTTGAAATTTGTTTTAAGTCTGTTTCTAATAAATGAGCCAGAAAATTAAATTTGGTTCCAAATTGTTTCTACCTGAAACGAAAGTGCTCCAACTGATGTCTCCTAGGAATCCTATTCTTGTCTTTATCTCTTTCTGTTTTTAGCGTTCTCTCTCACTCTGTCTCTCCCCTTTCCAGCTATTTAACGTAAAGACAGCAATAGTAAATAATGTGAGTAGCATTGCCATATAGTATATATGTGTTGGTAAATGCATGGTTGATGGTGTTGCCAAACAACCTGTGTAAAAATACACTGCTCTGTCAGATGCATGCTCATTAAAATTAAGGTTTTGAAAATTGTCCCTTATTGGGGGCAGATGCCTGACATTTTTTAAGAATACGGGGGCATCAGAAAAATGTGCCTCATTCTGAACAAGTAGCCTAAAAATTATGCCTTTATGGGGGGCAGATGGCTGCCCGTGTTTACAGCATACACTCATGGTAGTATTGGAAGAAGCAGTGGCTTGTTCTGAGCAAGCTTCTAAATATTATATTATATAATATAATTTTGGGAGCAGCAGCAGTACAGTCTGAGTTTGGAACCTTACTGGCAAGGCAAAAGATGTGCAGCTATTTAGGCAGGAGATGTGCAGCTGTTTAGGGATAATAGTAGTGGCAATGGTCATACACAGTATGAAACTTGACAGGTAAGGCAGGAGGTTTGTGGCTGTGTAGGGGTAGTAGTAGTCTCAAGGCAGTAGATTTTCAGCTGTGTAGGAGTTGTAATAATATCATCAGAGAGAGTATCAGCTGCAGCTTCAATACAGTATGAAGCACTATAGACAGGAAGACAGTGGCATAATGGGGCTTGAGGTAAAAAGTGCATGTCAGTAATGGCAGATCTATTAATTGACCTCAATTACAGGTGTGTAAAAATCCTCATGGATCCATGCCTCATTAATTTTTGACAAAAGGACAAGTTTGTTTGGGTGTGACACCACCTGCCTCAATGAAAACCCTCTCTGAGATGACATTTTAGGCTGGATAAGACAGTGCAGAGGCATAAAAATGGGCAAGGTAATGCCACTGATCCAATTTGGCTGCTCAGAATTCCATTGGATCAGGGAACAGGGTATGTGCTTGAGAAAGGAGTCTCCTGGTCAGAAAGGAGTCTCCTGGTCAGAAAGGAGTCTCCTGGTCAGACACGGGAGCAGCAGGTCTCTACTTTGTGAAAGCTGTGGGAAACTGTGTACAGAATGCAGGTCACAACAGCTTGATGGTAGGTAGGCAGACAGATAGCAAGAGTGGCAAGATGAAGCACTGGCAGCAAGGATAGGTCTATTGATCTCATTCCGTTTGCCTGGACTGTTAGAAAATTTTTGCATTAGTACAGTAATCACGTACATTTATACTGCACTTTAAATTAATTTAAACTCCCCCCACTCCTGCCCCCCAAGAAAATGTAAAAATTTAAACAGTGTGAAAAGTGAGTACACAGAGTTGACCGTCAAGCATTGGTGTCAGTGGCCTGATGCATTGCTCTAGCTTTCTTGGACTGTTAGAAAATGGAGGTATTGATGCACCAATCCACGAAAACTATGTGGAGCCAGTGCAGACAGGGCAAACAAAGAATTAATAATTTTTAACCGTCCTGCCCCCAAAGAATTTTAAAATTTCAACTGTGTGTAAAGTGAGTACACAAAACTGAGCCTCAGGTATTACTGGCAGTGGCAAGATGCATTGTAAGTTACTGCTTTGCCTGGACTTTAAGAAAATGGCAGTATTGATGCAGTAATCCAATAAAATTTGGAGGCTAGTGCGCCTTCCCCCAAAAAATATGAGAGAGTAAAAAATATGTTAAAATTTCAACAATGTGGAAACATTACACAAAAACTGAAGATTGAGAGGCATTAGTAGCATGAGGCAGACAGCAGCAGCCATACAGAATGTTATAATAGGCAGACAGAAAGCAACAGTGACAAAATGGGACACCGCCAGCAAAGGGAGGGTGGGCAAGATCTATACATCGGAATCAGCCAGAACAGTGTGAAAATCCTACTAAATCTAGGCTTGGTTTAGTTTGACAAGGGTGATGTTTTGGACATTGGTGGAGGACAACTTGGTGAGTTTGGTTGTCATTACCCCCCCACTCCCCGCTCCCCGCGGTGCTAAAAACCCTCTCCAAGATGACACTGAAGGCATGGCAAAAAAGAAGATGGAGAGCGTGCTGTGCCAGTTCTGGCCAATGTTCTAGTCTGTCTGCTCAGAAATCCATGGGGTCAGGGAAATGGGTATGCGACAGAGACTGGCCATAGTGTAGCTAGGCCTGAACCAGAGTGTAGAGGTGTGAGCTGTCTGTTTGCTGACTGGATTCAGCTGGGCGTGGCATGTGTAAAAACTGCTCCATCATGTTGAGGAGACTTAAATGGCTGCTGCTGCGTCTTCTGCTTCTTGTGGTGGTGGAAGGGGGTGACTCTGCAATAGGTGGAGAGGAGGAGCCTTCCTTTCAGACACACTGGCGATAGGCAACAGCTCACAGTAAGCTATGGCAAGCTGCATACAAAGTGTTTCCTGGTACTAATATAATTTTGTTCTCCTTTTCTATCAGAGGAAAACATTCCCTCATTTTTCCTTGGTAGTGAGGGTCTAAAAGCATAGCTATTTAGTAATCATCCGACTGCTTGAGGTCAACAATAGATCTATCACTGCGTAAGCAAGTCAGCATATAGGTGGCCATTCTGATCAGCATGCCCGAGGAGCCACTTCTTACCAGGTCTGCCCCCTACTAAGATGATTGGGTGTCTTGGTCTGTGCCATTTTCATCACCGTCCTCTTGCTTCTCCACCTCCGACTCTTTCTCCTCCTCTTGCAGTGGCGGCTCCTCATTTTTTCCCTAATCCTTGTCATTCTCCTTAATGGCAGATTCACTTTGTGTCCCCAACAGCTATAGCGTGGACAGCATTATGCGTCAGCTGCTCTTCTTCTGCCTTGGTCACTTGCTGCATGACCATCAGCATCTGTTCTAAGATTAACATGAGAGGGATAACATTGTTTATGCTGTCTCTGCTGACAAACTTGGTGGCCTCTTCAAAGGGATTCAGCACCCGACAGCCATCTCTGAGTTTCCACTGCTCGACCTTAGAGCAACACATGCTCCCTACTAATGCAACTGTCTGGTGCATGACAAAATCGTTCACGGCTTTTCAGCTGCTCGTACAGACTCTCAAACATGTGTAATGTCAAATTCCACCGAATTGGCACATTGAGTGGTGAAGCGGCAGGCCGTTCTGACGCTGCAGGTTTAGGAGAGCGTTCCTCGCTATGTAAGAGTGGCTGAAGAGTTTGAACAGTCTAGTGGAGTCAGTGGGGTGACAGCCAACGGGATGTTTGCTGCTTGATGTACTTGAGTGACCGCTCGCCAGTGTGCCTACTCTCTCCTAGGCCAATTAGCTCCAACATGGCAAAGCAACGCTTGACCTGATCCATGTGATAGGAAAGAGGGGTATTGCGAGCAACCCTGTGCCCAGCTGCTGGGGATGAGAACACGTCCATGGAGGAGGGGGCAAATAACTGCCTGGTGTGGGAGCCAAGCGACACAATTGTGGGGGTCAAAAGGATCTGGCCTAGTTGGCTGGGTACTGCCTTGCCACTGCAGGAAAAAACATTGACCCAGTGGGCTGTGAAAGACACGTACTGTCCCTGCCCTTAAGAGCTGCTCCAAGTGTCCTACGTGCCATGAACCTTGCTGCACAGCGATAATCGCAAGGAGTGGCTTATGTTGTCCGCCACATAAGTACAAGACAGGGATGGCTTGTTGGGAGAAAATATGACAGTAGCGAGGCTAAGCATGCGCCATTAGCTACCTAAAGACAGCAGACTCAACTAAACAATATTGCACAGCCAGCAACTAGGCCAGGTGGGAATTAAGATTGTGCATCATCGGATTGCTGGGTGAGTAGAATTGTTTCCTGGTCATGCATTCTGTTGTCGGTGGGTGACGATGGAGTAGAGGAGAACAAGGAGGAGTCTGACTGGGAGAAGCAGAATGGGATGATGACAATGTGAAAGAGACCGTACTGTTCGTGGATGTGGCCTGGCTGCTGCAAGCTGGACCGGAAGATGGAAGGAACTCCTGCCATGGTGGCTGGCTGCCACCTCTGTTTGCCTACAGGATGGGGTGGTGCCACTTCATGTGGTTTAATAGAGCTATGGTGCCTACATTTGTGTTTGCCTGCCAAGTTTTATTTGCTCTTGCACAGCTTGCACATAGCAATACTTTTGTCTTCCGGAAGTGTGGAATAAAACTGACAGATGCAAAATTTTCTGGCACTTTTTGTGCCGATCCCACCCACTGCATCAGCAGCATCACCAGATCCCAAAGCAGAAGTGGCCCTGGCTGTTCTTTGGGACGTGCATGGCCTCTGATCTTTATTGCTGCCACCATCACTCTCCTCTGATGGTGCTTCCTCCTCAGCACCCTGCTACGGCTCCTGGTTCCTGTCCAGCACACAATCGTCATAGGAGTCTCCACCTTCCCTTTTGCTTCTATCAGACTGTGGGATAGCATGGTGGGTTCTTTGGCCCCCTCCCCTGCTCTTCCCAGACTACTACTGTCGCTGCCCCCAACACCAATACTGCGTTTACGGGGGCCACTACTACTACTAACAGGGCTATGCCTGGAATCTCCAGCCTCCTCCTCCCCCTTCTCCTCATGGCAATGAAAACACTAAATGCTCTCTGAAGAGGGGGTTTTTGCTTCTTGGAAAATGGAGATTTATGTATATCTCCGTCTTCCATCCCTTCTATTCTATTCCTAGCATGTTGCACTTGTTTCCCATACAACCCGATTATTCTGTGTACAATTACACCTCTTCCAGTCCTTCATATACCCCAGGAGCAACACACAACCCTCGCAGATACTTATATATAAAAATAGTTTACTGATAACATAAAGATGACAAAGCAATGGACATTATACATAGAGATACAGATAACACAATACATAGAGGACACCACTACACACAGCCACCTCAGTTCCTGCCCACCCTGGATGCTAAGCAAATGTTGCTAATAATGTGTATGTATATACAGTATATCCAGAGTCCACCAATATACAGGCTACTGGATCTACTCTTCTAATCAACTCACATCCAGTACCTGACCATTAGTATATGTACATATAGAGACTCCTACATAAACAGCATATATCATCTAACTGGTAATGCAATTGCCGACTACAAATATCTATATGTACACATATAAAGTCTACTGGGATATTATACTTATATACATACCCACATACGCACACATATAACTTAGCTTGCTCCTGAAGTGCTGTTGTTCCAGTGGGTGGCAGGAAGAGAGAGCCCCTGCCTCACTCCCAACTTTCACCTATATCTTCCTGTGTCCCAGCCCCCCACCATCGACTCCACCCTGTGACCACCCAAATATCTCCCCCCATCTCTTGGTCAAGAGGATGTTGTTCAACTGCCTTAGATATGCTAACAAGGGACACAATGCTACTGGCCATACTGAATGGGTGAATACCACTGGGTCCAATTATTAGGCATATTTGTGTGGTCATCAGGATAAGGTTCTGGCTGAAAGCCATATTTCCCTTAGCACTCTCACATAAGTCATAAACAGGAAGACTTTCTTTGCTATCTGCAGTAGGGCTTGTTTTTTTTTTACACATCTTAAAAAAAAGGGGGGCGTCCCTTTAGGAATGGGGAGTAAAGACTGGGAGGACTCCAGTGAAAGCCTTTTTGGGGGCTGTAAGGAGGAGGAGCAGGAGGAATGCTGTGACCTCTGTCTCCACTGCACGGTGTCGGACTCTGAAGTCACCGCCATGTCATCCTGCTGAGACTGGGAGGAGGACTGAGCCATCTAATCTACTATCTCACCCTCTTTCTCCTCAGCTATAATCCTTTTCAAAGCCAGCAGGGACAACTGCGACCTACTACTACTACTACCACCACTTCTGGCCATATAGATAGTACTGCGTCTACCCACATTCTGGCTCTGGGTCTTTCGTTTGGAACTAGAGATGAGCGAATTTTTCAAAAATTTGATTTGCCGTTTCATCAAATTTTTGGGAAACAATTTGGTTCGATCTGAATTTATTTGCAGTGAATTTAGTTAAAAAAAGGCTATTTCCAGGCTGCAGAGGGATTAACATACATAGGGAGTCTGCTTTGGTAGTGAAATAATACTGTGAGTCCGTATGACATGCAGATGACAGGCGTCGCCCTTAGATCAACTGCACACTTTACTCAAATAACTCAAGTACAGGTCAATGTTAGCGCCAAGAAGAAGCACACTCCTTTTACACTGTCAGCTGATTCAACATAGATGTCTACAGAACCTGTTCTGTTAAAAGCTTATACAAGTAGAGCCCTGCAACAAAGTGGAGAGGGTGTCAGCATTAAGTTTGTGTTGACGTCTCTAATACAGGCCACAAAAGGCTTTAGAACATATAACTGCAACGCTGAACCAAATATATTTTACTTTTGCCACTAATACATGCCACAAAAGGCTTTAGAACATATAACTGCACCGCTGTACGGCAAATATATTTTTGCCACTATTACACGACAAAAAGGGCTTTATAACATACAACTGCACCGCTAAACGGCAAATATAGTTTTCTTTTGCCACTAATACACGCCACAAAAGGTTTTATAACATATAACTGCATCACATTTGGTGCAAATCGAATTTTTAGGATCGAATTCCACTTCGTCAGCTTAGATTCGCTCATCTCTATTTGGAACCCTTCTGTAGCCTGGACATTTTCGGCCCTCTCAGATAATGTTGTGCATTGCCTTGTGTCTTGATGAAGGTAACATGTACAGTATATATGTTGCTAGTTAGAATATAATCAGCATCCCCCCCCAAAAAAAATATAGATTAAAAACATGTGAAATAGGGAAACAGATTTGGGTCTAAAATGGTTATCACTCTCAAATATTTTTTTTGTGCTACCCTGTCTATTGGTGCAGTAATGACATATATACATGTATGCTGCTAATTTGAATATAATCAGCCCCTAATAAAACATTTATTTATTTATTGGAAACGTGTTTGTGAACACAGAAATAAAGGGAGACTGATTTAGGCCAAAATGTGTTATCGCTCACAGATACTTTTGTGTGCTGGCTTGTATATTGGTGTTGATCACCTATATGCTAGTTTAACCCGTACAGTACCAGCAGCGTACATATAGCACTACGGCATGCTGATTGGTAGGGTGCAGGAGCTTCGCCCGCCCGATAAGCTTCAGGGGTCCAGTAGTCACTGATAGCTGGACCCCTGCTGTATGCGCCGGCATCGGTCATTGATGCCGGAGCATTAACCCTAGATGTGCCGAGGTCAGTGTTGATTGTGGCATGTACGATGTGTGTGGATGAAGGGAGCTCCCATCAGGTCCTCGAGCTGCTGTGACAGGGATCCGGTGGCTTGGACGGCAGCCCAATGCCTTCCTTTGGCATTGTGGCTGCCTTCCTGGCAGCCTGTGAGATCCAGCCCCGCTGTAAGCATAATACTCAGTGTAATACACTTAGAGCCAATGCATTACAGTACAGATGTATCGTAATGCATTATAAAGGGGATCAAACCCCCAAAAGTTGAAGTCCCAGAGTGGGCCAAAAAAAAAGTAAAGTAAAGTTTTACACAATATAAAATTGAAAGTTTCAAGTAAATAAAAAGCGTCCTTTTCCCAAAATTATTGTGACTACCTCTTGAAGCTCATCAAGAGAATGCCAAGAGTGTGCAAAGCAGTAATAAAAGCAAAAGGTGGCTACTTTGAAGAACCTAGAATATGACATATTTTCAGTTGTTTCACACTTTTTTGTTATTTATATAATTCCACATCTGTTAATTCATAGTTTTGATGCCTTCAGTGTGAATCTACAATTTTCATAGTCATGAAAATAAAGAAAACTCTTTGAATGAGAAGGTGTGTCCAAACTTTTGGTCTGTACTGTACATGGATTATTGGACCATAAAAAAATATATTTTTGGTTATGAGTAGAGTTGAGCGAACACCTGGATGTTCGGGTTCGAGAAGTTCGGCCGAACATCCCGGAAATGTTCGGGTTCGGGATCCGAACCCGATCCGAACTTCGTCCCGAACCCGAACCCCATTGAAGTCAATGGGGACCCGAACTTTTCGGCACTAAAAAGGCTGTAAAACAGCCCAGGAAAGAGCTAGAGGGCTGCAAAAGGCAGCAACATGTAGGTAAATCCCCTGCAAACAAATGTGGATAGGGAAATGAATTAAAATAAAAATTAAATAAATAAAAATTAACCAAAATCAATTGGAGAGAGGTTCCATAGCAGAGAATCTGGCTTCCCGTCACCCACCACTGGAACAGTCCATTCTCAGATATTTAGGCCCCGGCACCCAGGCAGAGGAGAGAGGTCCCGTAACAGAGAATCTGTCTTCATGTCAGCAGAGAATTAGTCTGCATGTCATAGCAGAGAATGAGGCTTCACGTCAGCCACCACTGCAACAGTCCATTGGCATATATTTAGGCCCAGCACACACACAGGCAGAGGAGAGAGGTCCCGTAACAGAGAATCTGGCTTCATGTCAGCAGAGAATCAGTCTGCATGTCATAGCAGAGAATCAGGCTTCACGTCAGCCACCACTGCAACAGTCCATTGTCATAAATTTAGGCCCAGCACCCAGGCAGAGGAGAGAGGTCCCGTAACAGAGAATCTGGCTTCATGTCAGCAGAGAATCAGTCTTCATATCATAGCAGAGAATCAGGCTTCACGTCACCCACCACTGTAAGAGTCAATTTTCATAAATTTAGGCCCAGAACCCAGGCAGAGGAGAAAGGTCCCGTAACAGACAATCTGGCTTCATGTCAGCAGAGAATCAGTCTTCATATCATAGCAGAGAATCAGGCTTCACGTCACCCACCACTGTAAGAGTCAATTTTCATAAATTTAGGCCCAGAACCCAGGCAGAGGAGAAAGGTCCCGTAACAGACAATCTGGCTTCATGTCAGCAGAGAATCAGTCTTCATATCATAGCAGAGAATCAGGCTTCACGTCACCCACCACTGTAAGAGTCAATTTTCATAAATTTAGGCCCAGAACCCAGGCAGAGGAGAAAGGTCCCGTAACAGACAATCTGGCTTCATGTCAGCAGAGAATCAGTCTTCATATCATAGCAGAGAATCAGGCTTCACGTCACCCACCACTGTAAGAGTCAATTTTCATAAATTTAGGCCCAGAACCCAGGCAGAGGAGAAAGGTCCCGTAACAGACAATCTGGCTTCATGTCAGCAGAGAATCAGTCTTCATATCATAGCAGAGAATCAGGCTTCACGTCACCCACCACTGTAAGAGTCAATTTTCATAAATTTAGGCCCAGAACCCAGGCAGAGGAGAAAGGTCCCGTAACAGACAATCTGGCTTCATGTCAGCAGAGAATCAGTCTTCATATCATAGCAGAGAATCAGGCTTCACGTCACCCACCACTGTAAGAGTCAATTTTCATAAATTTAGGCCCAGAACCCAGGCAGAGGAGAAAGGTCCCGTAACAGACAATCTGGCTTCATGTCAGCAGAGAATCAGTCTTCATATCATAGCAGAGAATCAGGCTTCACGTCACCCACCACTGTAAGAGTCAATTTTCATAAATTTAGGCCCAGAACCCAGGTAGAGGAGAAAGGTCCCGTAACAGACAATCTGGCTTCATGACAGCAGAGAATCAGTCTGCATGTCATAGCAGAGAATCAGGCTTCACGTCAGCCACCACTGCAACAGTCCATTGTCATAAATTTAGGCCCAGCACCCAGGCAGAGGAGAGAGGTCCCGTAAAAGAGGATCTGGCTTCATGTCAGCAGAGAATCAGTCTGCATGTCATAGCAGAGAATCAGGCTTCACGTCAGCCACCACTGCAACAGTCCATTGTCATAAATTTAGGCCCAGCACCCAGGCAGAGGAGAGAGGTCCCGTAACAGAGGATCTGGCTTCATGTCAGCAGAGAATCAGTCTGCATGTCATAGCAGAGAATCAGGCTTCACGTCAGCCACCACTGCAACAGTCCATTGTCATAAATTTAGGCCCAGCACCCAGGCAGAGGAGAGAGGTCCCGTAACAGACAATCTGGCTTCATGTCAGCAGAGAATTAGTCTGCATGTCATAGCAGAGAATCAGGCTTCATGTCAGCCACCACTGCAACAGTCCATTGGCATATATTTAGGCCTAGCACACAGGCAGAGGAGAGGTTCATTCAACTTTGGGTAGCATCGCAATATAATGGTAAAATGAAAATAAAAATAGGATTGAATGAGGAAGTGCCCTGGAGTCCAATAATATATGGTTATGGGGAGGTAGTTAATGTCTAATCTGGACAAGGGACGGACAGGTCCTGTGGGATCCATGCCTGGTTCATTTTTATGAACGTCAGCTTGTCCACATTGGCTGTAGACAGGCGGCTGCGTTTGTCTGTAATGACGCCCCCTGCCGTGCTGAATACACGTTCAGACAAAACGCTGGCTGCCGGGCAGGCCAGCACCTCCAAGGCATAAAAGGCTAGCTCTGGCCACGTGGACAATTTAGAGACCCAGAAGTTGAATGGGGCCGAACCATCAGTCAGTACGTGGAGGGGTGTGCACACGTACTGTTCCACCATGTTAGTGAAATGTTGCCTCCTGCTAACACGTTGCGTATCAGGTGGTGGTGCAGTTAGCTGTGGCGTGTTGACAAAAGTTTTCCACATCTCTGCCATGCTAACCCTGCCCTCAGAGGAGCTGGCCGTGACACAGCTGCCTTGGCGACCTCTTGCTCCTCCTCTGCCTTGGCCTTGGGCTTCCACTTGTTCCCCTGTGACATTTGGGAATGCTCTCAGTAGCGCGTCTACCAACGTGCGCTTGTACTCGCGCATCTTCCTATCACGCTCCAGTGCAGGAAGTAAGGTGGGCACATTGTCTTTGTAGCGTGGATCCAGCAGGGTGGCAACCCAGTAGTCCGCACAGGTTAAAATGTGGGCAACTCTGCTGTCGTTGCGCAGGCACTGCAGCATGTAGTCGCTCATGTGTGCCAGGCTGCCCAGGGGTAAGGACAAGCTGTCCTCTGTGGGAGGCGTATCGTCATCGTCCTGCCTTTCCCCCCAGCCACGCACCAGTGATGGACCCGAGCTGCGTTGGGTGCCACCCCGCTGTGACCATGCTTCATCCTCATCCTCCTCCACCTCCTCCTCATCCTCGTCCTCCTCGTCCTCCAGTAGTGGGCCCTGGCTGGCCACATTTGTACCTGGCCTCTGCTGTTGCAAAAAACCTCCCTCTGAGTCACTTCGAAGAGACTGGCCTGAAAGTGCTAAAAATGACCCCTCTTCCTCATCCTCCTCCTCCTCCTCCTGGGCCACCTCCTGTTCCATCATCGCCCTAAGTGTTTTCTCAAGGAGACATAGAAGTGGTATTGTAACGCTGATAACGGTGTCATCGCCACTGGCCATGTTGGTGGAGTACTCGAAACAGCGCAACAGGGCACACAGGTCTCGCATGGAGGCCCAGTCATTGGTGGTGAAGTGGTGCTGTTCTGTAGTGCGACTGACCCGTGCGTGCTGCAGCTGAAACTCCACTATGGCCTGCTGCTGCTCGCACAGTCTGTCCAGCATGTGCAAGGTGGAGTTCCACCTGGTGGGCACGTCGCATATGAGGCGGTGAGCGGGAAGGCCGAAGTTACGCTGTAGCGCAGACAGGCGAGCAGCGGCAGGATGTGAACGCCGGAAGCGCGAACAGACGGCCCGCACTTTATGCAGCAGCTCTGACATGTCGGGGTAGTTGTGAATGAACTTCTGCACCACCAAATTCAGCACATGCGCCAAGCAAGGGATGTGCGTCAAATTGGCTAGTCCCAGAGCTGCAACGAGATTTCGCCCATTATCACACACCACCAGGCCGGGCTTGAGGCTCACCGGCAGCAACCACTCGTCGGTCTGTTGTTCAATACCCCGCCACAACTCCTGTGCGGTGTGGGGCCTGTCCCCCAAACATATGAGTTTCAGAATGGCCTGCTGACGTTTACCCCGGGCTGTGCTGAAGTTGGTGGTGAAGGTGTGTGGCTGACTGGATGAGCAGGTGGAAGAAGAGGAGGAGGAAGCCGAGAAGGAGGAGGTGGCAACAGGAGGCAAAGAATGTTGCCCTGCGATCCTTGGCGGCGGCAGGACGTGCGCCAAACAGCTCTCCGCCTGGGGCCCAGCTGCCACTACATTTACCCAGTGTGCAGTTAGGGAGATATAGCGTCCCTGGCCGTGCTTACTGGTCCACGTATCTGTGGTTAGGTGGACCTTGCTACAGATGGCGTTGCGCAGTGCACACTTGATTTTATCGGATACTTGGTTGTGCAGGGAAGGCACGGCTCTCTTGGAGAAGTAGTGCCGGCTGGGAACAACATACTGTGGGACAGCAAGCGACATGAGCTGTTTGAAGCTGTCTGTGTCCACCAGCCTAAATGACAGCATTTCATAGGCCAGTAGTTTAGAAATGCTGGCATTCAGGGCCAGGGATCGAGGGTGGCTAGGTGGGAATTTACGCTTTCTATCAAATGTTTGTGAGATGGAGAGCTGAACGCTGGCGTGTGACATGGTTGAGACGCTTGGTGACGGAGGTGGTGGTGGTGGTGTTGGTGGTACATCCCCTGTTTGCTGGGCGGCAGGTGCCAACGTTCCTCCAGAGGCGGAGGAAGAGGCCGAGGCGGCAGCAGCAGAATAGGCCGAGGCGGCAGCAGCAGAAGAGGTAGCAGGGGGAGCCTGAGTGACTTCCTTGGTTTTAAGGTGTTTACTCCACTGCAGTTCATGCTTTGCATGCAGGTGCCTGGTCATGCAGGTTGTGCTCAGGTTCAGAACGTTAATGCCTCGCTTCAGGCTCTGATGGCACAGCGTGCAAACCACTCGGGTCTTGTCGTCAGCACATTGTTTGAAGAAGTGCCATGCCAGGGAACTCCTTGAAGCTGCCTTTGGGGTGCTCGGTCCCAGATGGCGGCGGTCAGTAGCAGGCGGAGTCTCTTGGCGGCGGGTGTTCTGCTTTTGCCCACTGCTCCCTCTTTTGCTACGCTGTTGGCTCGGTCTCACCACTGCCTCTTCCTCCGAACTGTGAAAGTCAGTGGCACGACCTTCATTCCATGTGGGGTCTAGGACCTCATCGTCCCCTGCATCGTCTTCCACCCAGTCTTGATCCCTGACCTCCTGTTCAGTCTGCACACTGCAGAAAGACGCAGCAGTTGGCACCTGTGTTTCGTCATCATCAGAGACATGCTGAGGTGGTATTCCCATGTCCTCATCATCAGGAAACATAAGTGGTTGTGCGTCAGTGCATTCTATGTCTTTCACCGCTGGGGAAGGGCTAGGTGGATGCCCTTGGGAAACCCTGCCAGCGGAGTCTTCAAACAGCATAAGAGACTGCTGCATAACTTGAGGCTGAGACAGTTTCCCTGGTATGCATGGGGGTGATGTGACAGACTGATGGGGTTGGTTTTCAGGCGCCATCTGTGCGCTTTCTGCAGAAGACTGGGTGGGAGATAATGTGAACGTGCTGGATCCACTGTCGGCCACCCAATTGACTAATGCCTGTACCTGCTCAGGCCTTACCATCCTTAGAACGGCATTGGGCCCCACCATATATCGCTGTAAATTCTGGCGGCTACTGGGACCTGAGGTAGTTGGTACACTAGGACGTGTGGATGTGGCAGAACGGCCACGTCCTCTCCCAGCACCAGAGGGTCCACTAACACCACCACGACCATGTCCACGTCCGCGTCCCTTACTAGATGTTTTTCTCATTGTTATGGTTCACCACAACAACAAATATATTATTTGGCCCAATGTATTGTATTCAAATTCAGCGGGATATAAATTTGAGGCCTAGTATTTAGGCGCTGGGTGACCGGTATGGATTTAGTGACAGAATTAGACTTGGAAATGCACAGAAGCGTGTGTGTGAAGTTATTCTGAATGACCCAATGTGCACCTTGAATATTATATACCCTTTTTGGGATAGATTTCAAATAGCTCTGATATAGCAGGAACCACTAAATTATGAAATTGCTAAATTGGGAATTGTACTTCAACCCAGAACAAAAAATGTGCTTTGACGGGCACTAAATAACTTTCCCAGCTACAACAGGACAGCGGTAACGAGAGATTTAGAGGGATTTAAATTTGAGGCCTAGTATTTAGGCGCTGGGTGACAGGTATGGGTTTAGTGACAGAATTAGACTTGGAAATACACAGTAGCGGGTGTGTGTGAAGTTATTCTGAATGACCCAATGTGCACCTTCAATATTATATACCCTTTTTGGGATAGATTTCAAATAGCTCTGATATAGCAGGAACCACTAAATTATGAAATTGCTAAATTGGGAATTGTACTTCAACCCAGAACAAAAAATGTGCTTTGACGGACACTAAATATCTTGCCCAGCAACAACAGTACAGCGGTAACGAGAGATTTAGCGGGATATAAATTTGAGGCCTAGTATTTAGGCGCTGGGTCACCGGTATGGATTTAGTGACAGAATTAGACTTGGAAATGCACAGAAGCGTGTGTGTGAAGTTATTCTGAATGACCCTATGTGCACCTTCAATATTATATACCCTTTTAGGGATAGATTTCAAATAGCTCTGATATAGCAGAAACCACTAAATTATGAAATTGCTAAATTGGGAATTGTACTTCAACCCAGAACAAAAAATGTGCTTTGACGGACACTAAATATCTTGCCCAGCAACAACAGTACAGCGGTGGGTAACGAGAGATTTAGAGGGATTTAAATTTGAGGCCTAGTATTTAGGCGCTGGGTCACCGGTATGGATTTAGTGACAGAATTAGACTTGGAAATGCACAGAAGCGTGTGTGTGAAGTTATTCTGAATGACCCTATGTGCACCTTCAATATTATATACCCTTTTAGGGATAGATTTCAAATAGCTCTGATATAGCAGAAACCACTAAATTATGAAATTGCTAAATTGGGAATTGTACTTCAACCCAGAACAAAAAATGTGCTTTGACGGACACTAAATATCTTGCCCAGCAACAACAGTACAGCGGTGGGTAACGAGAGATTTAGAGGGATTTAAATTTGAGGCCTAGTATTTAGGCGCTGGGTCACCGGTATGGATTTAGTGACAGAATTAGACTTGGAAATGCACAGAAGCGTGTGTGTGAAGTTATTCTGAATGACCCTATGTGCACCTTCAATATTATATACCCTTTTAGGGATAGATTTCAAATAGCTCTGATATAGCAGAAACCACTAAATTATGAAATTGCTAAATTGGGAATTGTACTTCAACCCAGAACAAAAAATGTGCTTTGACGGACACTAAATATCTTGCCCAGCAACAACAGTACAGCGGTGGGTAACGAGAGATTTAGAGGGATTTAAATTTGAGGCCTAGTATTTAGGCGCTGGGTCACCGGTATGGATTTAGTGACAGAATTAGACTTGGAAATGCACAGAAGCGTGTGTGTGAAGTTATTCTGAATGACCCTATGTGCACCTTCAATATTATATACCCTTTTAGGGATAGATTTCAAATAGCTCTGATATAGCAGAAACCACTAAATTATGAAATTGCTAAATTGGGAATTGTACTTCAACCCAGAACAAAAAATGTGCTTTGACGGACACTAAATATCTTGCCCAGCAACAACAGTACAGCGGTGGGTAACGAGAGATTTAGAGGGATTTAAATTTGAGGCCTAGTATTTAGGCGCTGGGTCACCGGTATGGATTTAGTGACAGAATTAGACTTGGAAATGCACAGAAGCGTGTGTGTGAAGTTATTCTGAATGACCCTATGTGCACCTTCAATATTATATACCCTTTTAGGGATAGATTTCAAATAGCTCTGATATAGCAGAAACCACTAAATTATGAAATTGCTAAATTGGGAATTGTACTTCAACCCAGAACAAAAAATGTGCTTTGACGGACACTAAATATCTTGCCCAGCAACAACAGTACAGCGGTGGGTAACGAGAGATTTAGAGGGATTTAAATTTGAGGCCTAGTATTTAGGCGCTGGGTCACCGGTATGGATTTAGTGACAGAATTAGACTTGGAAATGCACAGAAGCGTGTGTGTGAAGTTATTCTGAATGACCCTATGTGCACCTTCAATATTATATACCCTTTTAGGGATAGATTTCAAATAGCTCTGATATAGCAGAAACCACTAAATTATGAAATTGCTAAATTGGGAATTGTACTTCAACCCAGAACAAAAAATGTGCTTTGACGGACACTAAATATCTTGCCCAGCAACAACAGTACAGCGGTGGGTAACGAGAGATTTAGAGGGATTTAAATTTGAGGCCTAGTATTTAGGCGCTGGGTCACCGGTATGGATTTAGTGACAGAATTAGACTTGGAAATGCACAGAAGCGTGTGTGTGAAGTTATTCTGAATGACCCTATGTGCACCTTCAATATTATATACCCTTTTAGGGATAGATTTCAAATAGCTCTGATATAGCAGAAACCACTAAATTATGAAATTGCTAAATTGGGAATTGTACTTCAACCCAGAACAAAAAATGTGCTTTGACGGACACTAAATATCTTGCCCAGCAACAACAGTACAGCGGTGGGTAACGAGAGATTTAGAGGGATTTAAATTTGAGGCCTAGTATTTAGGCGCTGGGTCACCGGTATGGATTTAGTGACAGAATTAGACTTGGAAATGCACAGAAGCGTGTGTGTGAAGTTATTCTGAATGACCCTATGTGCACCTTCAATATTATATACCCTTTTAGGGATAGATTTCAAATAGCTCTGATATAGCAGAAACCACTAAATTATGAAATTGCTAAATTGGGAATTGTACTTCAACCCAGAACAAAAAATGTGCTTTGACGGACACTAAATATCTTGCCCAGCAACAACAGTACAGCGGTAACGAGAGATTTAGAGGGATTTAAATTTGAGGCCTAGTATTTAGGCGCTGGGTGACAGGTATGGGTTTAGTGACAGAATTAGACTTGGAAATACACAGTAGCGGGTGTGTGTGAAGTTATTCTGAATGACCCAATGTGCACCTTCAATATTATATACCCTTTTAGGGATAGATTCCAAATAGCTCTGATATAGCAGGAACCACTAAATTATGAAATTGCTAAATTGGGAATTGTACTTCAACCCAGAACAAAAAATGTGCTTTGACGGACACTAAATATCTTGCCCAGCAACAACAGTACAGCGGTAACGAGAGATTTAGAGGGATTTAAATTTGAGGCCTAGTATTTAGGCGCTGGGTGACAGGTATGGGTTTAGTGACAGAATTAGACTTGGAAATACACAGTAGCGGGTGTGTGTGAAGTTATTCTGAATGACCCAATGTGCACCTTCAATATTATATACCCTTTTAGGGATAGATTCCAAATAGCTCTGATATAGCAGGAACCACTAAATTATGAAATTGCTAAATTGGGAATTGTACTTCAACCCAGAACAAAAAATGTGCTTTGACGGACACTAAATATCTTGCCCAGCAACAACAGTACAGCGGTGGGTAACGAGAGATTTAGAGGGATTTAAATTTGAGGCCTAGTATTTAGGCGCTGGGTGACAGGTATGGGTTTAGTGACAGAATTAGACTTGGAAATACACAGTAGCGGGTGTGTGTGAAGTTATTCTGAATGACCCAATGTGCACCTTCAATATTAGATACCCTTTTTGGGATAGATTTCAAATAGCTCTGATATAGCAGGAACCACTAAATTATGAAATTGCTAAATTGGGAATTGTATTTCAACCCAGAACAAGAAATGTGCTTGAACGGACACTAAATAACTCGCCCAGCTACAGCACTAGGGACAGATTTAGCTGGATATAAATTTGAGGCCTAGTATTTAGGCGCTGGGTGACCGGTATGGATTTAGTGACAGAATTAGACTGGGATATGGCCAAAAAATAAACAGACTATTGCTGGTTAAATGCACTTGGTGTGACAGCTTCACCCTGATGTAGGCTTTAGCCAAAAAACAACCACACCATTGAGGGTTAAATGCACTTGGTGACAGGCGCAGCTTGCCCCTGATTTTGTATATGGCCAAAAAATGAACAGACTATTGCTGGTTAAATGCACTTGGTGTGACAGCTTCACCCTGATGTAGGCTTTAGCCAAAAAACAACCACACCATTGAGGGTTAAATGCACTTGGTGACAGGCGCAGCTTGCCCCTGATTTTGTATATGGCCAAAAAATGAACAGACTATTGCTGGTTAAATGCACTTGGTGTCACAGCTTCACCCTGATGTAGGCTTTAGCCAAAAAACAACCACACCATTGAGGGTTAAATGCACTTGGTGACAGGCGCAGCTTGCCCCTGATTTTGTATATGGCCAAAAAATGAACAGACTATTGCTGGTTAAATGCACTTGGTGTGACAGCTTCACCCTGATGTAGGCTTTAGCCAAAAAACAACCACACCATTGAGGGTTAAATGCACTTGGTCGCAGCTTGTGCTGGCGCACCACAAGACACAAAATGGCCGCCGATCACCCCAGAAAAATGAGACTGACAAACGGTCTGTGCAGCCTAAAAACAGTGAGCAATTGAGGATCAGCAGCTCAATGATCCACAGCTGCAGATCGATCAGTTAATCAAGTCCTTTGGAGGAGTTAATCTGCCTAATCTCGCCCTACTGTCGCAGCCGCAACCTCTCCCTACGCTAATCAGAGCAGAGTGACGGGCGGCGCTATGTGACTCCAGCTTAAATAGAGGCTGGGTCACATGGTGCTCTGGCCAATCACAGCCATGCCAATAGTAGGCATGGCTGTGATGGCCTCTTGGGGCAAGTAGTATGACGCTTGTTGATTGGCTGCTTTGCAGCCTTTCAAAAAGCGCCAAGAAAGCGTCACAAAAGCGCCAAGAAAGCGACGAACACCGAACCCGAACCCGGACTTTTACGAAAATGTCCGGGTTCGGGTCCGTGTCACGGACACCCCAAAATTCGGTACGAACCCGAACTATACAGTTCGAGTTCGCTCATCCCTAGTTATGAGCAAAAATATGAACACACAACATCATATTTTAGAAATAAACATAACATTTTAACAAAGAGCTCAGAATATGATATCAACTTCTCACAGGTTTAAATAATCAATGATCCCAAATACAAGAAGGTTTAAAGAGCATATTACCATTTGTATTATTAGTGTTGGTTTATAATATGATATTTATTGGGGTATTAATCAAAATAATGCCTTTTTTCCCATCCTGTTTCAAGGTTTACATGAAAACCAAAAAAGAGTCTATAAACTGGAGTTTGTGGGCTTGAAACCCAACAATCATGAGCAGTCATTCTGATTAAGAAGAAGGGAATCATTGTGTATTTCAAGAAAATAGGCCCACCTAGCACAAAATATATCATTCTATAATAAATTGTGCAATTATATACAAAAACAGAATTTTCGTGACAGATGCTCTTTAAGGAACATCTCACAAAGGGTTAAGGAACCTTTGCGTACACCGTCCATTCTCACCGTTTGCACTTCAGTGTTCCTAACAAAAGTATTTCACTTGACCTTTAGCTTGATAGAAAACAACAGGAGATTGAAAAGGGAAAAAAACCTCACAAAGAAAAACAAAATGCTTTATCGCTATAGAACTTACTAGATCTTTCCGCTAACAGCATAGAATATCTCAAAATACTGTAAAACAGGATTATAAACTCCTATTCTTGCTAAAAGAAGAAAAATATTGTAGGCACTTAGCCAGATGTGTGTTGTGTTACAAATGTTTACCTTTGACTCATAAAGGCATGTGGCATGGTGGCACCTGGTCTAGTTATTTTAACTTTCAAGTGGCATCTAAGAGAATCACTTTTTCAATTGTTAGCGAAAAAGTAGAGGGTAGTAATGTTCTGCAGCTCTGTACAGAGTATAGAACTATGAGAGTACACTTGAACGGTTGTATTTTAGTACAAATATTTGATTTCTGAGATACGACTGACATTTTACACAATCATATCACCAAGAATAAACCTTTCCAATCCCAAATTGCCCTAATCAGATTCAAAACATATTAAATCTGTGATATAAAAAAATATATTACATGTCCATGTGTCTATGTCACTACCATGAAATATACAGCAATACTACTGTCTCACTGACATAACAAACATGATTAAAGGGGTTATCTGAGATAATTAACTCAGGGGCGTATTTAGGATACTTTCACATATGTGGTACAGCCTTTCAGCAGGCTGTTCCGGCATAGGATGCTGGCAATCGATCGGACAAAAACCTCTGCATGTAATGTTTTTTTCCTGGTGAATTGCAACATATTTGCTGGGAAGCGGCTGGATCTTCACCAGACCCCATTATAGTTAGTGGGGCCGGCAGACAGCCCGTACTATTTAGCAATGCTGTATCAAGAGAGATCTCTTACTGCATATGTGAAACTAGCCTTAGAGCTTATGCTGCCCTAGACACTTTAGTTTCCTGACCCCTATTGATGTCCATGCAATTTCCGCTCCCTAGGCCATCAGCTATCCCTGCCAGTTCTCCTATACGCATGTACGCAGTGGTGTACCTCCAATAGAGGCAGGCCATTCAGCTGCTATGGGGACCGTGAGGAAAATGGTCCGGCAGTGAACCACAGGCCCTGTCCACTAATTACACTCAGTACTGTCCAGCTCCAGTATTGTATCTCTCCCATCAGCAAAGAAAGCTAAAGAACCTGTGATTATGGTATTACAGGTCCTGTACATCTAATAAAGGAACTGCACAAAGAATGGTGTAGTTTCCAGGTAAGACAGGAGCTTCTGCCATGACCTGTGATGATTGAATATTGTAGTAATCCAAAGCACTACAGTTTTTTTATCAATGCTTTTTTAATCAAAGTATACATATGTCATACAGTAAATCCATATTCGGGGTAATTTTCACATGCATTAAACCACATATAGTATCCAAACTTTTCAGTCCATTAACCTCTTAAGGACACAGGGCGTACAGGTACGCCCTGATGTCCTGGTACTTAAGGACACAGGGCATACCTGTACGTCCTGTGTATTTCCGATCACCGCCACGCGGCGGGCGGTGATCAGAACAAGGTGCCTGCTCAAATAATTTAGCAGGCACCTTGGGTCAATGCGCAGGGGGGTTCTGAAGTTTGCGGCTTTTACTGGAGGTTGCGGCGGTGATCTGAGAAGCCATCAGGTCCCCGTGCAGCTGTAAGGGGGACCCTATGGCATGGAAGGCAGCACAATGCCTTTCTTAGGCATCGGCATTGCCTTCTGGTGATGAGCCTGTGAGATCCAGCCCCCTGGATCTCACAGACCGAAAGCTGTATGAGTAATACACACTGTATTACTCATACAGCCAATGTATTCCAATACAGAAGTATTGGAAAGCATTGTAAAGGGGATCAGACCCCAAAAGTTGAAGTCCGAAAGTGGGACAAAAAATTAAAAGTTTCAAGTAAAAAAATAAATAAATAATTCCCCCAAATAAAGTAAAAAACATTTGGTAAAAAATAGAAGAAAAAAAAAAGTACACATATTAGGTAGCGCCGCGTCCGTATCGACTGGCTCTATAAACATATGACATGACCTAACCCCTCAGAAGAACACCGTAAAAAAATAAAAATAAAAACTGTGCTAAATAAACCATTTTTTTTATCACCTTACATCACAAAAAGTGCAACAGTAAGTGATCAAAAAGGTGAATGCCCACCAAAATAGTACCAATCTAACTCTCACTTCATCCTGAAAAAAATAAGCCCCTACCTAAGACAATCGCCTAAACACTAAAGCCATTTTTTGTCACCTTACATCACAAAAAGTGTAATAGCAAGCGATCAAAATGTCATATGCACCCCAAAATAGTGCCAATCAAACCCTCATCTCATCCCACAAAAATTATACCCTACCCAAGATAATCGCCGAAAAACTGAAAAAACTATGGCTTTCAGACTATGGAGACACTAAAACATGATTTTTTTTTTTGTTTAAAAAACAAAATCATTGTGTAAAACTTACATAAATAAAAAAATAGTATACATATTAGGTATCGCCGCGTTCGTGACAACCTGCTCTATAAAAATACCACATGATCTAACCTGTCAGATGTATATTGTAAATAACAAAAAACAAAACGGTGCCAAAACAGCTATTTCTTGTTACCTTGCCTTACAAAATATAGAGCAACCAAAAATCATATGTACCCTAAACTAGTACCAACAAAACTACTACCCTATCCCGTATTTTCTAAAATGGGGTCACTTTTTTGGAGTTTATACTATAGGGGTGCATCGGGGGGCTTCAAATGGGACATGGTGTCAAAAAAAACAGTCCAGCAAAATCTGCCTTCCAAAAAACATATGGCATTCCTTTCCTTCTGCGCCCTGTCGTGTGCCCGTACAGCAGTTTACAAACACATATGGGGTGTTTCTGTAAATGACAGAATCAGAGCGATAAATATTGAGTTTTGTTTGGCTGTTAACCCTTGCTTTGTAACTGGAAAAAAAATATTAAAATGGAAAATCTGCCAAAAAAGTGTAATTTGAAATTGTAGCTCTATTTTCCATTAATTCTTGTGGAACACCTAAAGGGTTAACAAAGTTTGTAAAATCAGTTTTGAATACCTTGAGGGGCTAGAAATATCTGAATCACGAGAGCATGAGAGCATCTGACGTAGGACGCTAGGGCTCCGCCTCTGCCTCCTCCCCTGCCTCTGCCCCGCCGCCGCTCGCTGGCAGCCCGTACCGCCGGAACAGCTGAACAGCTGATGGGCCGGGAGTCCGAGAGGCCGTAATGCTGAGGCCGCCCTGTTTTTGATGCCGGTGCTGGTATCCTGACCCCGATCCCCGCTCCGCGATGCAAGGAGTCGCCAGGTGGTGAGTCGCCACAGCGGCTGTGTTGTTGAAGAGAATTATGAGTGGAGGAGCTGGCGTGCTGAAGAAAGGCGTTCGGGATGCTGCCGTTTGAGCCTGCTGTTGAGCCTGAGGTTTTGCCTTTTGTGGATCCCTGTTGCCCTTATGGGAGAGGTTGACCTGGATTGTACTATCTGACCACAGTGTCGAACGACAGGTCCTTTAAACTTGGATACAGGACCATCAGGGGTGATTAACTCGGGGGGTACAGTTTGTATTGCCTCCTACCGCAACCTATGCTCAGTCTTTGCCCTTAGGTCTGCCCCCACTGTGAAGGTGTATAAGTAGTAGGGGTGATATCCCCAGTGATAACAGCTGATAGAGGGTCTGTTTTCCACGGTGACTGTGGTTGTGAGGATAGGTATGCATTCTGAGGCTACTGCGGACTGAAGGAAAAACGATATACAACCCTGTCTTCCCCCAGGTTTCATAATTAATGACATTGTGTCTCCCCGATTTAATGAACTAACTATCTGTATCTTCCGATACGCCTGGACCTTATGCCCTGTGTTACAACTCCGTAAGGAATCCACTTCTCCCGGTCAAAGTCCTGATTAACATTACTAACATCATTAACTTTTCCCCCTTTGAACTGATCTTCTCACTATTGGATTGACCTTTCGTGCCTAAAATGATTCAAATATGGAAATAATTTATTGTTTATATTCTGATTGTGATTAATTTAAGAAGGGGGTTATATCTGTTTCTTTCGGGCTTTTAAACTGCCCTGGTATTGAGAGAGGGAGGGAAGAGGGAGGGAAAAAAAAAAAAGTGGCGAATTGAAATGCCGTCTAAGAAAAGGGAGGAACCGCGTGGCCCTGCGGGAAGCACCGCCAGGAGATCAGCCGTAGGTTTGGAAAGTGGGTCTAAACAATCGGGCTTAAATAAATACCTGGTTCCGAACTCACCAGGGCCAAGATTCCCACAAAAAGAAAAAACTGTGGATTCTAGACCGCAGGGTCCAACACATGAGACGTCAGTTGAAGGGGGAGAGGGAGAGAGGGGAACCCCAGTGACATATACAGAAACAGATGTAAAAATGGTGCAGGATATACTCGGTACGGTTTCACGGATGGAAAATTTAATGGGTAATCTGGTAACCCAGCTTGGGGCAGTACAGACAGATGTTATGGTTATACGAGCGGAGATGGAAAAAGTAAGGCAGCGGTTGCAAGAGATGGAAAAAAAGATTCCCTCCTTAGAGAAATCCGTTCAGAAATTAGAGAAGGATGTGACATCTTTAAAACAGATAAACGCCAAGATGGAACAAAAATTGGTAGACCAGGAGGATAGATCAAGAAGGTCAAATATAAGATGTGTGGGGATTCCAGAGCGAGCAGGAGGGAGAAAACTGTACTGAATTTATGGAGAGATGGTTAAGGGAAAACAGTAGAGAAGGTACTCTTTCTCCCCTGTTTTCCATCGAAAGAGCACATAGGGTCCCCACAAAAAACAGGGTGCCAGGAGATTATCCTAGACCGATACTGGTGAAATGCCTACTATCCAAGGACCGAGACGGAATATTAGCCGACGCTAGAACCTCAGAAAGATACTATATACAGGGGGTAAAGATTAAACTTTTTCCAGATTATTCATTTAGTACTAATGCACAAAGAAGAGAGTTTATATCGGTTAAAAAAAGATTAAGGGAGGCAGGTATAAAGTATAGTTTATTCTTTCCAGCAAAACTAAGGGTGGAATATAATGGCAAGTTCGTTTTTTTTCGGACTCCTGGAGGAAGTTAGCGAATGGGCGGACGGGGAGGGTCTTTGAGGCTGGGGGGGGAGAGGTGATAGGAGCCAATATGCTAAGATATGGAGTCGCCCGGACTGCCGACCAGCAGAAGGGGGGACTACTTGGATGGGAGGGTATATGGAGGGCTTGGGTGGGCGGGGCGTGGAGAGAGAATTCCTTTTTTTATTTATTTTTTTCTCCCCTTCCTGGATAGATGGTTAGGGTCCTTTCATTGAATGTGAGAGGGCTCCGTGAGAGGGTTAAAAGGTTTGCTATCCTTGAGTGGATCAAGAGGTTTCTGCCAGCCGTCGTCTGCCTCCAGGAGACACATTTAGATAAAGAATCAGTAAGGTGGTTGGAGAGGAGATGGATGGTGGCGGGATATCATTCGGTATATACTACCTATTCCAGAGGGGTCTCAATTCTGATACATAATAAGGTTAAATTTGAGGCTCTGGCATGTGAGGCCGACGATTGTGGCAGGTACCTCTTTCTACATTGTTATGTAGAGGGGAAAAAAACCGTACTCGCAAATATATATATTCCACCACCATATAAATCAGATGTTTTGTACCAATTGTATAGATTTATGTTGAATTAACAGGAATGTATGTTGATTGCGGTCGGCGACTATAACGCGGTTATGGATCC
The DNA here is from genome assembly GCF_014858855.1 of Bufo gargarizans. Taxonomy (NCBI): domain Eukaryota; kingdom Metazoa; phylum Chordata; class Amphibia; order Anura; family Bufonidae; genus Bufo; species Bufo gargarizans. The sequence goes on from NC_058081.1 coordinate 165,109,992, forward strand.
ACTCAGGGATAGGATGTCTAGTAGAAGGGGAGGAGCACAAAATGTAGAGTTATGTAAATTAGTATATGAATTTAATTGGGTAGATGTCTGGCGGGTGCAGAACCCGGATGAAATTAATTATTCTTGCTACTCAAAAACACACCAAACCTGGTCGAGAATAGATATGATTCTGGGAAATAAAAATCTAATATCTCAAAATAGGATTAGGATAAAGTATATACCCATGGCTTTATCGGACCATAGTGCAACGGTAATGGAGTTGGATCTGAATAAAAATAATACCTTGCCGTTGTTTAAGTTTAATCCCCATTGGCTATTATTAATCTCAGATAAAGAGAGTATAATAGAAGAGTTAAAACTTTTTTTCATGGAAAATAATGGTTCTGCCGGTAGACCTGTGGTTTGGGACACTTTTAAGGCTTTTTTGAGGGGATTACTGTTCAAAAAAGTAAACTACTGGAAAAAAATACTAGAGAGAACGGGAAGGTATTGGAAAAAAAAACTACAAGAGGCTGGAATGGTATGTATGAGATACCCTACTGTACTTAATAAGAGAGTTTGGGAGGAAGAACAAGAAAAGTTGAGGATATATCAATTAGAAAAAAGTAGGAAAGAATTGCTCCTTCAGGGGATTAAGTTGGCCTCGGAGGGTGAAAAGGTCGGTAAAATATTAGCAAATATAGTGAGGAATCAAAAAGGGAAATCATGGATCGGCGCGATTAAAGATAAAACGGGAAAATTACTCACCGTACCTGAAGATATTAAAAAAGTGTTTGGGGACTATTTCCAAGAGCTATATAAGTCCAGGGTACAATACTCAAAACAAGAGTTAGATTCCTATTTAGATAAGATTGCTTTTAATAGGATATCTGAGGTTCAAAAATAATTTTGGGAAAAAGAAATAACGGTGGCAGATATAAATTTAGCTCTGGGTAAAGTTAAACCTGAGAAAACACCAGGTGGAGATGGGCTCCCCTTTGAAATATATAAAACCTTCTCACAGGTATTAGTTCCAGAATTAAAAATAACACTGGACGAGGCTCGAAAATTAGGTGACTTACCGAGTTCTATGAAGGAAGCAATTATTACACTAATCTTAAAAAAGGGGAAGGAACAAACAGACCCCGGCTCATATAGGCCTATATCCCTTTTGAATACGGATGCGAAAATTTTGGCAAAAGTTTTAGCAGACAGGCTCTCTAGGGTTATTAAAGAAATAATAAATAAAGATCAGACAGGTTTTATACCGGGTAGAACAATATACTCCAACATAAGAAGGCTATTCCTTAACATTGAAGCTAATAGATCAGATGTAGGGGAGAAAGCGATACTCTCATTGGATGCCCAAAAGGCATTTGATTGCATTGAATGGGAGTATCTATGGGCAGTATTAAGGAGATTTGGCAAAGGGAAAGGATTTATAGGGTGGATTCAGTTAATTTATCGTAACCCTAGGGCTAGAGTGGTTGTGGATGGGAGCTTGTCCCCCCCATTTGCCCTATCACGTGGCACAAGGCAGGGATGCCCTCTCTCCCCATTGCTATTTGCAATTGCAATTGAACCCTTGGCAAATATAATAAGAAACGATAGGGAGATTAAAAGTTTTACATATGTGGGTGGAGAAGAAAAATTGTTGATGTATGCAGATGATATTTTACTTTTTTTTGCAAAACACTGGGGAACAGTTTAACAAAGTGGTAGAGATAATAGATAAGTTCGGGTTCTTTTCCGGTTTAAACATTAATTGGGGTAAATCACACATGTTATTATTAGGAGAGGGGCAACTACAGAGAGACACACGGGTGCACGTTTTAAAAAGACACGAAAATTTCAAATATCTCGGTATACAAATCTCCGGAAGCATAGAAGAATATGAAAAATTAAATGTTCTCCCCTTAATAAAAGAATTAAGAACTAAAATACACATATGGAAAAGATTACCAATGTCAATGCAGGGCAGGGTAAATTTAATAAAAATGGTCTTTCTCCCAAAGATACTTTATGTACTGCAAAATGCCCCAGTAAGAATACCACAAAATACTTTTAAACTATTTGATAGACTAATGGGGGATTTTATTTGGAAGGGTGCGATTCCTCGGATAAAGAAGGAAGTCTTTCAGCTCCCAGTGCAGGAAGGAGGACTAGCGCTTCCCAATCTATTTTTTTACTACTTAATAACACAATACGGGAATATAAAGGATAGCTTAGATAGTCAGATGGGAAGACAAGAATTAAATAGATGGGGATGGAAAGAAGAATTTAATCACTTAGAGGTGTTGGAGTCAGGTTTTTTTGGGAAAAAAAATACTAGTAATAGGATATTAAATTTGCTAGAATACGTATGGGGGGAAATTAAGAAGATATTGGAGATTAAAGGGTTTTTGAAGTATACACCGATATGGAAAAATCTTAATTTAAAGGAATTGGAAACAATAAGAGATTATATAGATTGGGAAAAAAAAGGAGTAAAATATCTAGAACAGATTTTCGAGGGAGATAAGCTGAAGGACTTTAATATAATGGTATCGGAATTCGGGATCCCCCATAGTGACATGTATAAATATTTCCAGCTTAGGAATGCACTGCGGATAGCGGTACAGGAGGATAGGTACAGAAGGGAAACATCAGATATGTTGGACAAGTTTATTGTAGCAGGGGAAGGAGGTGGAATAACTGCAAAGAGATATAGGATCATGATGGAGGAAAAAAGAAAAACAATTACAATGCTTGCCGTGAAGAAATGGGAGAAAGATCTAGATTCCTTTACAGAGGAAAAATGGAGAGATGCCCTTAGAAATTATGCGACAATTTCGGATAGGGGTTTGCATAAGATCTCACAATTCTTTATAATACATAGATTACATCGATCTCCATGGATGCTAAAAAGAATGGGGGTGAGACCAACAGATAAATGTTCAAAATGTTGGGAGGAGAGAGCTGATTTGATACACTGCTTTTGGAGGTGTCCCAAGCTTCACAGATATTGGACAGAAATTATGGAAACTGTGTTTTTGTTACTGAAGGTCCGATTGCCAAATGACCCAGTAATTTGTATTTTAGGGGCAACTGAACATTTGAAATTAAATAAAAAATATACGATTGGTTTTGAACAAAGTATTATTTCAGGCTAGAATGCTTATACTTAGGAAATGGATAAAGGTAGATCCACCGACGGTGGGACAGTGGAGGAAAACAATAGACAATCTAATTAAAGAAGAACGTGGGACGAAGAATTATACCAAAAAGTCATCAAATCTCGACCAGGTCTGGAAAAATTGGGTACTTTAGTTTTCTTTTTCTTTTTTTTTTTTTTTTTCTCTCTACGCCCCTCCCCCCCCCCCCTTCCTTCTGGGGGTGGGAGGGAAATGGGAGGGCGGGTGATGGGAGGTGGTTGGGAAAGGGGAGAAAGAAAGAAAAAAAATGAAAGATGAACAGTAATTATCAACTGTCAATAATTTTTTCACGTATTGTTGGGGTAATGTTTTTCTACGGATGTATTTATTGTACGAAATCGAAATAAAGATATATAAAAAAAAAAAAAAAAAAAAAAAAAGAATACCTTGAGGGGTGTTTCTAAAATAGGGTAATTTTTGGGTGGTTTCTATTATGTAAGCCTCACAAAGTGACTTCAAACCTGAACTGGTCCTTAAAAAGTGTTTTTTTGAAAATTTCTGAAACAATTCAAGATTTGCTTCTAAACTTCTAAGCCTTGTAACATCCCCAAAAAATAAAATATCATTCCCAAAATATTATTCCCAAAAAGTAGACATATGGGGAATGTAAAGTAATGACTATTTTTGGAGGTATTACTATGTATTTTATAGAAGTAGCGAAATTGAAACTGGTAAATTTTGTATTTTTTTATAAATTAAAATGTTTTCGTTTTTTTTTACTCCATTTTACCAGTGTTATGAAGTACAATATGTGACATAAAAACATTCTCAGAATGACCTGGATAAGTCAAAGTGTTTTAAAATGATCACCAAAGTGACACTGGTTAGATTTGCAAAAAATGGCCTGGTCCTTAAGGTGAAAATTAGCCCAGTCCCTAAGGAGTTAAAGGACCTTTATCAGCGGAATATGAAACAAATATATATGTTGTCAATGGAATGAAAATGGACTGTATGAGTGAGTATAAAATGGGGAGTGAGGACAAGAATAGCAGGATAAGTTCCAGATAAGGAGAGATATATGTGGATCGAGTCACAATATCTAATTAATGACATAGTGGTTAGCTGGGGCGGATTAAGTGCATCATAGGCCCGGGGCTGTCTACCCAACTCGGGCCCCTCCCTCCAATTTAGTTTACTTGTTTTCTGTATGAAGAGGCTGTGGTGCTTCGTGAGCGCCACAGTCTCTTTCTAGGCCATATAACATCACATTTATCATTCACATGGCCTAGGTGCAGCTCTGTCCCATCTGAGTGATTGGGTCTGAGCTGCAATACCAAGTATAGTGCTATCAAATGGACAGCGTTGTGCTTGGTAAGGAGCAAAGAGGCTGCAGCACTCACTGGAACATAGCGATCGCCTCAAACAGCTAATTGGCGGAAGTGCCAGGAGTCGGAACCCCACCATCTTATAACTCTCTGAGTACAGATGTCATAGATGTTTCCTGCAGTCCTATGTAGCACCCCACATAACAGTGAATTATTGTGTTATGTGGGGTGTTACATAGGACTGCAGGGAACATCTACAACGTTATCTGTACACAGAAAGTTATCACTGTTATCTGTTATCTATAGCAATTTCCCCCACACTGTCCCCATATAGTAATTTCCCCCACATTACCCCCATATAGTAATTTCCACCATATTGCCCCATATTGTAATTTCCCTCACACTGCACCCATATAGTAATTTCCCCCACACTGCCCCATATAGTAATTTCCCCCAAACTACCCCCATATAGTGATTTCCCCCACATTGCCCCATTTTGTAATTTCCCTCACATGGCCCCCATATAGTAATTTCCCTCACACTGCCCCATATAGTAATTTCCCCCACACTGTCCCATATAGTAATTTCCCCGACATTGCCCCATATAGTAATTTCCCCCACATTACCCCATATAGTAATTTTCACCATATTGCCCCATATAGTAATTTTCCTCACACTGCACCCATATAGTAATTTCACCCACACTGCCCCATATAGTAATTTCTCCCACACTGCCCCATATAGTCATTTCTCCCAAACTGCCCCCATATAGTAATTTCCCCCACACTGCTCCATATAGCAATTTCCCCCACACTGCCCCACATAGTAATTTCCACCACATAGCACTCCTATAGTAATTTCCCTCACACTGCCTCCATATAGTAATTTCCCTCACACTGCCCCATATAGTAATTTCCGCCACACTGCCCCCACATAGTAATTTCCCCCACACTGCCCCCATGTAGTAGTTTTCTCCCACACTGCCCCATGAAGTAATTTTCCCCCACACTGCCTCCATGAATTAATTTGCCCCCACACTGCCTCCGTGAATTAATTTGCCCCCACACTGCCTCCATGAATTAATTATTTTTTTTTTATTTAAAATGTTTATTATTTTCAACATGTAACAAGGGGTTACAAGGATTCAAGGTATCAAGATATAGGCATGCAAGCCTTTACAGTTCTAGACAATGAAGAGACAGCTATAGTGCAAATGTATGAGTGGTACAACGAGGATCTAGGTTATACATTCCGAACATTTAGACACATCATCTAGACGACGCCAAGAGGTGGTGGACAATGTTATAGAAAAAATTAAAGCATTACAGGAAGAGTGGATTCCACTGGACAAGAAGATCTGTAGCTTAGGGGCCAAGAAAACAGAATATCATGCTTACACCTCTCTAGTCTGGGTTTCTGAAATTCGACCAGGGGGACCATTTTTTGAGAAATTCCTTGTGGGATCGCATTTCCCAAGAGGAGAGTTCTTCAAACCTATGGAGTTGGTCCATTTTATGGATCCAATCCTCCAAGGTTGGAACTTGGATTTGAAGCCAGTGAGTGGGAAGCAAAAGGCAGGCGGCCATTAACATTTGCATAAAAATGTATGATGGTTTTACCTTCTGATCTACAGGATGGAGGGATAAAAGAGCAAGCTGTGGAGAGGGTGGGATAGCGGACCCACAAATCTTATTTGATGTTGCAAAAATCTCCATCCACCATCTGTGAATGTTGGGACAAGTCCACCAGATGTGTAGGAAAGTTCCTTTTTCCCCACAGTGCCTCCAGCACGCGTCCGAAGCGGATTCAGAGTAGAGTGATGTTTTATCGGGCGTGTTATACCATCTGGTGAGAATCTTATAACAATTTTCCTGGATTCGAACGCAGCGTGAGGCACTGTGGGGGTAACCAAGGAGACCAGGTAAACTATCAAACGAAAAGACTGTGTTGAGGTCTTTCTCCCAGCTACTCACAAATGAAGGTTTGGCCAGTATAGGTGGTGGACGTAGCTTACTATAAATTAGTGAAAATAATTTCCTAGGTGTAGATTTATGTGAGATAATTGATTCGAACCAGACTATGGGTCGTGTTAAATCTCCTATATTAATATGTTGTTTCAAGTAAGCTCTTAAATATGTTATGGTAATGATATCGCATGGGTGCGGGTTTAAGATAGAGTTTAATGCTTGGAGGTCTACCCATTCTCCCGAGGGGAGAGCTAGGGTGTTTATGTGTATGGGTGAAGACTTAAGAGCCTGGGAGGTTGCGGATTTTAATGGTAAAGGGGCTGTATCCACTATATCCCTTACAGTCAGAAGGGGAGAGGGGTATGGTATGGCGCAGTGTGAAGAGGAGAACCATTTCCAAGTCTCTAATGTAGCTTTTATTATTGGGTAGTGAGAGAATTGCCCTGGGAAAACTGTCTGGCTGCCAAGCAACAGTTCTTTAGGGGACTTCTTCAAGATATCTAACTCCATTTCTACTAAGAGGGAGGACGTTGAGGATCTCAGCCAAGCTACTGCTCGGGTCAGGAGGATAGCCCTGCCATAGATCTCGGGATTAGGTAGCCCGATCTCCCCCCGCGTGTCTAGGCTTGGTGAGTAAAGAGAATGGGAGTCTCGCTCTCTTACCGTTCCAGATAAATGTCCTGAATTTTTTAAAAACTTGGTCGTAATATTGTTTGGGGACTGGGACAGGTAGCACTTGTTGGAGGTAGGTAAGGCGAGGGAGGATCAGGGAGGTAAGGAGATTCTTGCGTCCAAACCAGGAGAGGGTTGGATTAGATCTAGCTAGATTATCGATAGCCTCAAAAATGGATTTCCTGAGAGGGATATAGTTGAGAGAGAAGAGGTCATGTATGTTTGGACTCAGTTTGACTCCTAGATAGGTGATTGTTGTCGAGGACCAGTTAAATGGTGAATCTCTCATAAGAAGGTTCCTTGTGAGGTCGGGAACCCCCACACAAAGTACTAGGGATTTGCCCGCGTTTATTTTAAAATCGGAAGCTAAGCTAAAACAATTGAGGTACCTTTGAATCCGAGGTAAGGAGATTTTGGGGTTAGTTGTCATCATTAGGACATCGTCGGCGAATGCTGCTACTTTTTGTTCCCTGCCTCCCAAACACAGACCTGAGATCTCCTCGTCCAGTCTTATGTTGGCCAGAAGTGGTTCAAGTGCTAGGATGAAAAGGAGGGGTGAGAGGGGACAACCTTGTCTAGTCCCATTGCTTATTGGGAATGGGGCGGACAGGTTTCCATTGACTTGCACCCTTGCTGACGCCTGTTCATACATGGCAAAAGTAGCTTGTACAAAGGGACCAGGAAGGCCAAACCTCATCAGAGTGTGTTTTAGGTATTGCCAGTTGACCCTATCGAATGCTTTCTCCGCATCCGTACTAAGGAGAAGCAATGGGGAGGAAGTTCTTTTGGCGTGGTATATGATGTTAATTACCCTGGCCGTGTTATCTTTGCCCTCTCTGGTGCGTATGAAGCCCACCTGGTCCCCGTGAATGAGGGAGGGGAGAAGAGAAGCTAATCTATTAGCTAACATTTTGGCCAGGAGTTTGAGGTCTGTGTTTAGGAGGGATATGGGTCTATAGTTGGAGCATTGTGTGGGATCCTTCCCTTCTTTTGGTATAAGGGAGATATGTGCTGTGGTCATGTCTCTGGAAAGGGGATGGCCCAACAGTGACTGGTTGCAGACTTCCAGAAGATAGGGGAGGAGTATCCCCCGGAAGGTTTTGTAGTATGAGAGAGGAAGGCCTGGGCTCTTTCCTGTTGGAGTTTGTGACAAGGCATTTTCAAGTTCTGTTATGGTGAAAGGGGCTTCCAGATTCAGTTTTTGATCGGTGGAAAGATGAGGGGGGGGGGGGGGGGGAGATTATAAAGGTTGTTGTAGAAGGACCGAAACTGGTCAGTAATCTGGGATAGGGAGAAAATCGGTTTACCATCAGGTGTAGATAGTTGATGAATATAATTGGAGGATCTTCTCCCCTTAATCCTGCTCATCAGAAATTTGGTGGCCTTGTAACCATGAGCAAAAAACTTGTGTCTAGTGCTCATGTAGTATTTAGCTGCTTTGGATGAAAGGAGGGATTTTAGTTTCGCCCTGTTTTCTGATAATTCTTTTAAATGGGGGTCCGAGGCGGAGGATTTGTGGCGAGTTTCCAGGCTCTGGATTTTTTTGAGGGTTTCATCTATGGCTTTTTCTTGGAGTTTCTTTTTGTAGGAACCAATACTTATGAAATGGCCTCTGACGACCGGTTTATGAGCGTCCCAGAGAGTGTTAGTGGAAATTTCTGAGCCTTTATTTAGAGAGAAGTAGTCTGTTAAGTGTTTGGAGATCTGATCTATTGAATCTTGGGAACCTAATAAAGACTCATTTAGGCGCCAACTAAAACAAGAGGGGCTTTTTGTGGGGGCTAGTATCTGGATGAAGATAGGGGAATGATCTGATAGGTGAATAGAGCCTATCGTGGATGTACTACACAGATGAAGGTGTTCCTTATAGATAAATAAGTAATCTAACCTATGGTAGGTAGCATGGGTGGAGGAGTAGAATGTATAGTCAAGAGTATCGGGGTGTTGGGAACGCCAGGGATCAACCAGGTTTAGACTCCAAATGTTATTTCTGATGGACTTGAGGGCTCTGCCAGATAGGGATGATTTGTGGGATGAGGCGTCTAACTGCGGGAAAAGTGCAGCATTCAGGTCTCCTCCTAATATCACTATACCCTCTTTAAAAGGGGTAATAATCGGGATTATGCTGGACAACCACTGGGATTGGTTGGAGTTAGGGGCGTATAAGTTTGCAAAGGTATATATTTGTTGGCCAATTGAGCCTTTTATGAAGATAAACCTTCCGTCCGGATCGAGTTTTTGGTCAATGAGGACTTGGGACTTAAATGGGACTAAATGAGGTTAAATGGGACTTTTTTATGGAACCCTATACTAACCCCACATGAAGCAGACGAATTACCTCCACAGTGAAACCAGTCTGAATAGTAGGAGAACTGCATATTAGGGTAGTGGTTAAAGCGATAGTGTGTCTCTTGGAGGAGCACAACCTCTACTTTGGCTTTTCTTAGAATGGTAAAGACTTGGCTCCTTTTTGATGGGGAGTGAAAGCCCTTAACATTGTAAGAAGCAATGTGTAGGTCAGCCATTTGGTGAGGTGTGAGTGGAGTTACCTCTAAGCTGGAAGTGCCTCCTCCAAGAGCTGCATGCTCCTTTTCTTGGATCTGGAGGACTTCGGGGTACGAAGGACTTCAAATGGAACCGTCTTGGGGAGATCCGGAAGGTCACGCAGGTCCTGGAAAAGTTCCCAATTTTCGATCGGCAAGGGGTCCACTTTCAGTAACTCGTAGGTGGCTTGGAGATCTGTGAAGGACTTAATAAAGAACTTATTCCCAGCAGCGGAAAACGCAAGTCCAAAAGGGTAGGACCAGCGATATGGTATTTTATTGGATCAGAGCCAATCAGTCAGGGGTTTGAGTGCCCTGCGCTTTTTTAAAGTAGAAGGAGCCAAGTCCTGGTAAATCTCTAACCTGGAGTCTTCGTAAGACAGGTCAGCTTTGTTGCGGGCAGCTTCTAAGATGGCGGATTTTATCGGGAAGTTTAAAAACTTACAAATAACATCCCTGGGCGGGTCGGAGGGCTTGGGTTTAGGGCGGAGGGCTCTATGGGCCCGTTCTATGACCACATCTTGCGGGAAGTCGGGGCCTAGTAGCGAGCTACAGATAGCAAGAACAGCTGCTGGTATATCTCCGGGTAAAACCGCTTCTGGGATCCCACGGAACCTTAGATTGTTCCGGCGCCCTCTGTTTTCTTGATCCTCAATAGTATTATGCATCTCGTTAAGATAGTTTGAGCAGCGGCGTAGGGCATCCGACACTGCTGAGTGGTGGTTCAGGGACGCTGCTTGATGTAGCTCTAGGGTCTCTACCCTGTCCCCTATGTGCCGCACCTCTTGTCTAAAGGCTGAAATTTCGGCAAGAATGGGTTCCATAACCCTGTTCAGGGCGCGATCCAGATATTTCCTCGTAAGAGGTAGATCGGAGCTGACCTGTGTGTCTTCCGTTTCACTCTCGTCGTCTGAGAGGGTAGGGGCCCGCTTCGGCGCTTTAGGATGTGTTGCCGGCGCCATCTTAGTTTCCCTTACTGCGACCGTTGCTGCCGCTCTTTTAAGGAATTTCTCCATATCACCGGGAGGAATCTGTCCCTTAGGGTTGGTGGGGTGATCACCTTGTTTCTGGTTGCCAATTTTCACCATTCTCGTCTAAATGTGCTACTGTAGGCTGGTGTTATAGTCGAGTCTCCTAGGAGAGCAGTGAACTATGCGGCCATCTCAGTCTGGCGCTAGCTCCGCCCCCCAGCCCTCCATGAATTAATTTGCCCCCACACTGTACCCATTAAGTAATTTGCCTCCACACTGCCCCATTAAGTAATTTGCCCCACGCTGCCCCTATTAAGTAATTTGCCCCACGCTGCCCCCATTAAGTAATTTGCCCCACGCTGCCCCCATTAAGTAATTTGCCCCACACTGCCCCCATTAAGTAATTTGCCCCACGCTGCCCCATTAAGTAATTTGCCCCATGCTGCCCCCATTAAGTAATTTGCCCCACACTGCCCCCCTTAAGTAATTTGCCCCATGTAATCATTTGCTCCCACTGTCCCTGCAGTAATATGACCTCCTCTGCCCCCCAAAGTTAGCACACACAAAATAATTTTTTAAAAATAGGCTAATATACTTACCTGTGTTCATGATGGGGAGGCAGGCATGCGGCACAGGCGCACAATTACGTCATCACTAGAGATAGCCTTGCGGTTCTCCTGGCAGTTGTTTCACAGCGAACTTTGCTCGCTAGCGATTCGCCGAACATGCGAACATATGGCAATGTTTTTTATGCGCCATATTCTTTTGCATTGCCCCGAACTTTGACTCATGACACATCCATCCGGTGGGACAGGACAGCCAATTGAGATGTTTCAGCACATGGACACACCCCCACCCTATAACAGAACCCGATCTAGCAGCCATTTTACATTCTGTGTTTTGCCAGTGTAGGGAGAGGTTGCTGTGTGGAGCAGGGACAGGCTGTTGGGGACACCAAACGCTAGCTAAAAGGGCCACAAAAGTCCTTTTAAGGACTGGTAGAGGTGTGCTATCAGTAGGTGTGATATACTGAGGGGTGTGATATACTTATACTTTCTAACATAGAAAGTATATTATAGTGCATTTGTATTGTGCAGCATTTGTGTGCGGTTCTGCTGCGATACCGCAGCTATATAGAGGCACAAATGCTATTGGAATAGCTAAGTGCAAGATAATGCACCTGGGGCGTAAAAACCCAAGAGCAGAATATAAAATCTGTGATACAGTCCTAACCTCAGTATCTGAGGAAAGGGATTTAGCGGTCATTATTTCAGAAGACTTAAGGGTAGGCAGACAATGTCATAGAGCAGCAGGAAATGCTAGCAGAATGCTTGGGTGTATAGGGAGAGGCATTACCAGTAGAAAGAGGGAGGTGCTCATGCCGCTCTACAGAGCACTAGTGAGACCTCATTTGGAGTATTGTGCTCAGTACTGGAGACCATATCTCCAGAAGGATATTGATACTTTGGAGAGAGTTCAGAGAAGAGCTACTAAACTAGTACATGGATTGTAGGATAAAACTTACCAGGAAAGATTAAAGGACCTTAATATGTATAGCTTGGAAGAAAGACGAGACAGAGGGGATATGATAGAAACTTTTAAATAATCAAATAGGTAAAAGAGGAGATAATATTTAAAAGAAGAAATACTGCTACAAGAGGACATAGTTTTAAATTAGAGGGGCAAAGGTTTAAAAGTAATATCAGGATCAGGAAGTATTACTTTACCGAGAGAGTAGTGGATGCATGGAATAGCCTTCCTGCAGAAGTGGTAGCTGCAAATACAGTGGAGGAGTTTAAGCATGCATGGGATAGGCATAAGGCCATCCTTTATATAAGATAGGGCCAGGGGCTATTCATAGTATTCAGTATATTGGGCAGACTAGATGGGCCAAATGGTTCTTATCTGCCGACACATTCTATGTTTCTATAATTGCAACTGGTGTGATATAAATTTTGCCCCCCAAAAAAACTGATTGAGGGGTGTGATATAACTATAATATACTTTCTAACATAGAAAGTATATTGTGCATTTGTATTGTGCAGCAATTGTGTGCGGTTCTGCTGCGATACCGCAGGTATATAGAGGGACAAGCGCTATTGGAACAACTATTTGCAACAGGTGTGATATTCCTGTTGCTGCCTGCAAATTCACACCAGACCAGTCAATTCTGGTTTGCAGGCACGGCTGGAAGTGGAAGGAAGGAGCAGGTGAGCAGGTCCGAGCAGGAGTGCCAGGAGGAACACAGTCAGTCTCAGGATTAGGAGTGGACTCTCAGGAATGCAGCTGTGCTGAGCCTGAGGTAGTGTCTACTAACTTGTCTGTGCAGCCGGGGATTGCTGAAAGGGGTTAATAAATACTGTGAATGGGGGACTGCTGAGAGGGGTTGTTAATTGTTGTAAAAGGCCCTTTACAGTAGTTCTTAACCCCTTTCAGCAGTCCCCCATTCACAGTATTTATTAACCCTTCGGGGGACTGCTGAAAGGGGTTAATAAATACTGTGTTAAAGGGCGACTGGCTGGCTCCCTCCAGTACACCCACTGGACCCTCCAGGACACCCCTGGTCCCTCCACAAGTTCTTCTCTTTCTCCCCTGGTTCCCGCCTCCCATAACAGTCATCCACTGATGCCCATAACAGTGTCATCCCCACAGATGCCCATAACAGTGTCATCCCCACAGATGCCCATAACAGTGTCATCCCCACAGATGCCCATAACAGTGTCATCCCCACAGATGCCCATAACAGAGTCATCCACTGATGCCCATAACAGTGTCATCCCCACAAATGCCCCCATAACAATGTCATCCCCACAGATGCCCCCATAACAGTGTGATCTCCACAGATGCCCCCATAGCAGTGTGTCATCCACAGTTGCCCCCATAGCAGTGTGTCATCCACAGTTGCCCCCATAAAAGTATGTCATCCACAGATCCCCAATAACAGTGCACCTGTGCACTGAGGAGAGACAGAAAGGAGCGGAAGGAATCTGCGGAAGCAAGCAGAGGACAGCACAGCAGACGATTGAATACCTTTTTTAGTAAGTAAATTGTTTTATTATCAATGTAGTTTCATGTCTGTTTTTGTCACAATACTCTCATATTTTGTAATCTTATTTATACATACTTATTTCGTCTTTTTCAGTAGTATAATTAAGTGGTGAAAATTATTAGTGCCCCCCCCCCATTTTTGACTGTGGCATCTTATATATTGTTCCTAGAGTCGCCATTACGATCGCCCTACTTCCCCATTCTGCCGGCCGGCGCTGCCCGGGTAATATTCGGCCTGAGCGCCAGTGACGTCACATGCCGGTGTTCAGACTCAGGGTGGTATATATCAGTGGATAGTGGGGAAGGAAGCTGCATGCGGAGTCGGCATGTGTGTGGTCGAACAGAGAGTACTGTACATACTACATTGGCGTACTGTAGAGCTGAGCTAAAGCTTCTAGCCTGAACCGGTCCCTGCCTGGACCAGCCCACCAGCGACCAGGTGAGCTTTGGCAATCATGCTCCAGTGCCATGCCGGCTGGCTACACTTTTAATAGTGTACTAACTGTTTTAAATAGTTTACTACATAATACTAAATACTTTACTGCCTGTCCCCAGGTCCCCAGCACAGGTGTTAGAGCGGCGCCAACGGACTGGCCATAATCTAGAGCTTCAATTTGCATGTGGTCACGCCAGCCATTAGGCCATAGTGTGTCATAGTGACACTATGGCCTAATGGCCAGCGTGACCACATGCAATTTGACTGTCACACTAAAAGAGTTCACTAAAATGGTCCTAGCCCAGCCACTTTAGCATAATTCAAGTTGCTTTGCCAGCCTGAGCCTACTATCAGTGCAGTTAAACAAAATTGTGGAGTCCGCACACCTTTGTATAGTGGTGGGTGCTCGCAGAGGACTTCGGTCGTAGTATATATAGGTAATCCACGGCACACCAATGTCTTTTTAGTTTGCAGGTTTATTACAGAAAATTCAGAAGAAATTGTCAATATATGACTAATTGCGCCATGCATCACATCCGTCTGCAGTCTGGCTATGATCCCTTGAGAAAGGTCTCAAGAAGACCGAAACGTTGGGATATATTATGGCCTAACATATGATACATATGCTTGTACTATTATTATGGCGCAATTAGTCATATATTGACAATTTCTTCTGAATTTTCTGTAATAAACCTGCAAACTAAAAAGACATTGGTGTGCCGTGGATTACCTATATATACTATCAGTGAGTGGCAGACTGTGGGGGGGAGGGGGTTACCTTAAATTATCAAACCGGGTGTACCTAGACTGACCAATCTATTAAACACAGATGTTAAATGAGCTTTATTTGCTATTTGAAGTAGAGAGCAAGCTTTATTGGCAAAATTATTACATTAGAAGGCTAGCTTTATTGTGCTTTAAACAAGGTGCTGTTGAATTTATTTATCATGATATTACATAATGGATGTGGGCATGGTGTCCTAGCAAGCCAATTATTTTACAAGGTGTGCTCTTTTGTGCTTTAATTGTAGAAAGCACCAGAAAAGGGTGAATAGCAGGACTATTGATTACTTCTTCAGTACTAGTTCAAAAAAGTCAACAGGAGCACAGCCTGTACTAGAAAGCACTTCAACTATAGAAACTGACACTAGCCTCCCTTCGTGTTCTGGTACACAGTCACACATAGAGCCAATACCTTGTCAAACTGATTCTGTGTTGCTACTGTCTGTTGATACCCCACCTCAAACTGGCAGTATCGTAATGAATGACATTGGCACACATCTTGGGAAAACAATTGATGACTTTACCAAATGCTTGTTACTGGAAAATCTATGGCAATCTCCTCCTTGATATGAGCAACCTTTCTCTGTTCAGAACATGACTTCCAAAAATGGAGAAACTCAGACAATTAAATAATACTTGTCAAAACAACATATTGACAGTTTTCCTTGGCTAGTATATTCAGCTATTAACCACCTCCCGACCGCCTAACGCAGATATGCGTCCGGGAGGTGGTTGCTTTACTCCTCCTGGACGCATATACGCGTCATCTCGCGAGACGCGAGATTTCCTGTGAACGCGCGCACACAGGCGCGCGCGCTCACAGGAACGGAAGGTAAGCGAGTGGATCTCCAGCCTGCCAGCGGCGATCGCTCGCTGGCAGGCTGGAGATCCGAATTTTTTAACCCCTAACAGGTATATTAGACGCTGTTTTCATAACAGCGTCTAATATACCTCCTACCTGGTCCTCTGGTGGTCCCTTTTGTTAGGATCGACCACCAGAGGACACAGGTAGGTCAGTAAAGTCGCACCAAACACTACACTACACTACACCCCCCCCGTCACTTATTAACCCTTTATGAACCCCTGATCACCCATAATCACCCCATATAAACTCCCTGATCACCCCCCTGTCATTGATCACCCCCCTGTCATTGATCACCCCCCTGTCAGGCTCCGTTCAGACGTCCGTATGATTTTTACGGATCCACGGATACATGGATCGGATCCGCAAAACGCATACGGACGTCTGAATGGAGCCTTACAGGGGGGTGATCAATGACAGGCGGGTGATCACCCATATACACTCCCTGATCACCCCCTGTCATTGATCACCCCCCTGTCATTGATCACCCCCCTGTAAGGCTCCATTCAGACGTCCGCATGTGTTTTGTGGATCCGATCCATGTATCCATGGATCCATAAAAATCATGCGGACATCTGAATGGAGCCTTACAGGGGGGGTGATCAGTGACAGGGGGGTGATCACCCTGATCACCCCCTGTCATTGATAACCCCCCTGTAAGGCTCCATTCAGACGTCCGCATGTGTTTTGTGGATCCGATCCATGTATCCATGGATCCGTAAAAATCATGCGGACATCTGAATGGAGCCTTACAGGGGGGGTGATCAGTGACAGGGGGGTGATCACCCTGATCACCCCCTGTCATTGATCACCCCCTGTAAGGCTCCATTCAGACGTCCGCATGTGTTTTGTGGATCCGATCCATGTATCCATGGATCCGTAAAAATCATGCGGACGTCTGAATGGAGCCTTACAGGGGGGTGATCAGTGACAGGGGGGTGATCACCCTGATCACCCCCTGTCATTGATAACCCCTCTGTAAGGCTCCATTCAGACATCCGCATGTGTTTTGTGGATCCGATCCATGTATCCATGGATCCGTAAAAATCATGCGGACGTCTGAATGGAGCCTTACAGGGGGGGTGATCAGTGACAGGGGGGTGATCAGGGAGTCTATATGGGTGATCACCCCCCTGTCATTGATCACCCCCCTGTCATTGATCACCCCCCTGTAAGGCTCCATTCAGACGTCCGCATGTGTTTTGCGGATCCGATCCATGGATCCGTAAAAATTATACGGACGTCTGAATGGAGCCTTACCAGGGGGGTGATCAATGACAGGGGGGTGATCAGGGAGTCTATATGGGTGATCACCCCCCTGTCATTGATCACCCCCCTGTCATTGATCACCCCCCTGTCATTGATCACCCCCCCGTAAGGCTCCATTCAGACATTTTTTTGGCCCAAGTTAGCGGAAATTTTTTGTTTGTTTTTGTTTTTTCTTACTAAGTCTCATATTCCACTAACTTGTGTCAAAAAATAAAATCTCACATGAACTCACCATACCCCTCACGGAATCCAAATGCGTAAACATTTTTAGACATTTATATTCCAGACTTCTTCTCACGCTTTAGGGCCCCTAAAAAGCCAGGGCAGTATAAATACCCCACATGTGACCCCATTTCGGAAAGAAGACACCCCAAGGTATTCCGTGAGGGGCATGGCGAGTCCATGAAAGATTGAAATTTTTGTCCTAAGTTAGCGGAAAGTGAGACTTTGTGAGAAAAAAACAAAAAAAATCAATATCCGCTAACTTATGCAAAAAAAATAAAATTCTAGGAACTCGCCAGGCCCCTCATTGAATACCTTGGGGTGTCTTCTTTCCAAAGTTGGGTCACATGTGGGGTATTTATACTGCCCTGGCTTTTTAGGGGCCCGAAAGTGTGAGAAGAAGTCTGGGATCCAAATGTCTAAAAATGCCCTCCTAAAAGGAATTTGGGCCCCTTTGCGCAATTAGGCTGCAAAAAAGTGTCACACATGTGGTATCGTCGTACTCAGGAGAAGTAGGGGAATGTGTTTTGGGGTGTCATTTTACATATACCCATGCTGGGTGAGAAAAATATCTTGGTCAAATGCCAACTTTGTATAAAAAAATGGGAAAAGTTATCTTTTGCCAAGATATTTCTCTCACCCAGCATGGGTATATGTAAAATGACACCCCAAAACACATTCCCCAACTTCTCCTGAGTACGGCGATACCAGATGTGTGACACTTTTTTGCAGCCAAGGTGGGCAAAGGGGCACATATTCCAAAGTGCACCTTTCGGATTTCGCAGGCCATTTTTTACACATTTTGATTGCAAGGTACAAGATTTTTCATTTTTTTTCTTTTTTCCTTACAAAGTCTCATATTCCACTAACTTGCGACAAAAAATAAAAAATTCTAGGAACTCGCCGTGCCCCTCATGGAATACCTTGGGGTGTCTTCTTTCCAAAATGGGGTCACTTGTGGGGTAGTTATACTGCCCTGGCAATTTAGGGGCCCAAATGTGTGAGAAGAACTTTGCAATCGAAATGTGTAAAAAATGACCGGTGAAATCCGAAAGGTGCACTTTGGAATATGTGCCCCTTTGCCCACCTTGGCTGCAAAAAAGTGTCACACATGTGGTATCGCCGTACTCAGGAGAAGTTGGGGAATGTGTTTTGGGGTGTCATTTTACATATACCCATGCTGGGTGAGAGAAATATCTTGGCAAAAGACAACTTTTCCAATTTTTTTATACAAAGTTGGCATTTGACCAAGATATTTTTCTCACCCAGCATGGGTATATGTAAAATGACACCCCAAAACACATTCCCCAACTTCTCCTGAGTACGGCGATACCAGATGTGTGACACTTTTTTGCAGCCAAGGTGGGCAAAGGGGCACATATTCCAAAGTGCACCTTTCGGATTTCACCGGTCATTTTTTACACATTTCGATTGCAGAGTTCTTCTCACACATTTGGGCCCCTAAATTGCCAGGGCAGTATAACTACCCCACAAGTGACCCCATTTTGGAAAGAAGACACCCCAAGGTATTCCGTGAGGGGCATGGCGAGTTCCTATAATTTTTTATTTTTTGTCGCAAGTTAGTGGAATATGAGACTTTGTAAGAAAAAAATAAAAAATCATTTTCCGCTAACTTGTGACAAAAAATAAAAAGTTCTATGAACTCACTATGCCCATCAGCGAATACCTTAGGGTGTCTACTTTCCGAAATGGGGTCATTTGTGGGGTTTTTCTACTGTCTTGGCATTGTAGAACCTCAGGAATCATGACAGGTCCTCAGAAAGTCAGAGCTGCTTCAAAAAGCGGAAATTCACATTTTTGTACCATAGTTTGTAAACGCTATAACTTTTACCCAAACCATTTTTTTTTTTTGCCCAAACATTTTTTTTTTATCAAAGACATGTAGAACTATAAAGTTAGCGAAAAATTTATATATGGATGTCGTTTTTTTTGCAAAATTTTACAGCTGAAAGTGAAAAATGTCATTTTTTTGCAAAAAAATCGTTACATTTGGATTAATAACAAAAAAAGTAAAAATGTCAGTAGCAATAAAATACCACCCAATGAAAGCTCTATTAGTGAGAAGAAAAGGAGGTAAAATTCATTTGGGTGGTAAGTTGCATGACCGAGCGATAAACGGTGAAAGTAGTGTAGTGCCGAAGTGTAAAAAGTGCTCTGGTCATGAAGGGGGTTTCAGCTAGCGGGGCTGAAGTGGTTAAGAAGGGTTTGTTTTGCAAGTACTGTGTGTTTGCACAACATCGCAAAGGTGGTCATAACAAAGGCATGGCACTTGGAAAATTGGTAACTGAGTCCCTTACGAATTTAAAAAAACTTAAGGGTAAGGAAGGAGATTTGGAAGTCCATGCAAGACTTGTTTATCACCAGGAGAGTATAACCGAAGGAAAAGCATTTTTAAAAACCTACCATTCCCCTGCCAATAAAATGGTCAATCAAAAAAATTCACATCCTCTTCAGACGGTGAAGGAGAACCAAGAGCGAATTCGCCCTATCAATGAGTCCATTATATTCTTGGGTAAACAAAATATACCTATACTTGGCCACCGAGATGATGGTGCATTAATGGATGACTCCCCTCCGGACGTGAATGAAGGGAACTTTCGGGAATTGCTGCGATACCGCTTTGCATCTGGAGACAAAATGTTAGAGAAGCACCCCCTTACTGCTTCTTCATGTGCTACGTACATTTCAAAGTCCACACAAAATGATTTAATTAAGTGTTGTGGTGATGAAATCTGCAACATCATTGTTGGTAGAATTAAAGAGGCTTGCTATTTTAGTGTAATATTTGATGAAACTACAGATATTTCACATATAGAACAACTTTCACTTAACTTTAGATATGTCTACAATGGATCTATTTGTGAAGATTTTATAAAACTCATAGATGCCTATGAAGTTGCAACTCAGAGTGAGTCAGGATTGGATAGTTTAGATTCAGAACTAAGGCTTTCAGGACAGGTTTTAGGCCAGATGGTAATAAAAGACCTCCCCTGGATATTAGTGTTGAGAGCGAATATTCAAATAGTGAATTTTAATCTCGAATATCGGCACTTCGAGAATTCGCGAATATTTAGAATATAGTGCTATATATTCATAATGATGAATATTATTATTATTTTTTTTCATCTGAAGTCATGAATCCTGCCTGCTTAAGTTGCTTGTGGGCCAATGACTCATTGCACTGTATTGAATATAGTGCTATATATTCATTTTTTAGAATATTCATCATTTTTCTCCATATGAAGTCATAATTCCTCCCTGCTTAAGCTGCTTGTGGGCCAATGACTCATTGGCCCACAAGCAACAAGCAGGAAGGAATCATGTGTTCAGATGGAGAAAATAACGAATATTCTAAAAACGAATATATAGCACTATATTCTATAGTGCTATATATTCGTTTTTGACCCATCCCTGTATTGAGTGTGTAATATTTGCATATTACGCGATCATTACCTTGCCAATTATCGCGTAAAAAAAAAGAATGTAGAATATAACGAATATGCAAGTTTGTGAATATATGATGAATATTCTACAAAATATTAGCAAAATATTACAAATTCGAATATGACCCCTGCAGCTCATCACTACTGGATATCATTCATTGTGTTGGCATTGGAACAGACAGTTGCTGTGTTATGTCTTCAGAGGTGGCTGGTGCAGTTTCAGAAATTATTAAAGCAGCACCCAACAGTTGCAGATGTCCTTGCTACAGCCATTTTCTGAACAATTCAATTTCAAAGTCCTCACAAGTTTCAGCAGTTCGCAATGCAGTAGCAGTGGTCAAATCAACCATTTCATTTTTCAACCAATCAGAAAAGGGTCATTTTGTTTTAAAGCAGGAGTTAGGCTCTCAACTGACCAGTCTTTGTGAAACTAGATGGGTAGAGCGCCATGATTCTCTTATAAGATTTTGAGATGGACTAGTTAAAGTGGTGAGTGCACTATCAGCAAAATCTCAATGGAAATGCTCAAGCTCTAGTTAATCAGCCTCTACTCTCATCCATTTTTTGTGCAGTGCAGAATTTATCTTTTTTGATTTCACTTATCAATGTTCTGAAAGTAACCCTACCTCTGAGTCGTTTTCTTCAATCTCCAACACTTGATTTGACAACCCTGGAGACTATGCGATGTAATGCTGATCATACTTTTTCCACTTTGCATATGGAGGCTACAGAATTGGCCTCAGAACTTGGAGGGGAACTAAAATTGCCACGTCTTACAAAAAGACAAGTGCACAGATCAAATTACAATGCAGGATCAACTGAAGAATTCTACAGGAAATCTTTGTATGTTCCTTTGCTGGATAACATTATTAGCGATTTAAAAGCTTGTTTGCCAGAAAACTTGATGCAGTGTTTCCAGATTCAACTATTAATGCCACAAATACTTGTAAAAAACAAAATGGAAACCATGGATCCTATTGCTGTCCACTCTTTATCAAACCGTTTCCACCCTCTTCTAGCTGATGGTAGCCAGAGGATAGTGGAGACATTACTTCAGGGAGAAATTTGTCTCTGGCTCACAAAGTGGAAAAGCGAGTTATCCCAAAACAAGGAAATTCCACAAACAGTCCTTGAAGTTTTAGATGTGTGTGACCAGGACCTCTTTCCAACCATTGGAAGTTTACTTCTGATCTTAGCAACTTTACCTGTAAGTGTGGCCTCTGCAGAGAGATCATTCTCAACTCTCCGTTGTGTTAAAACATGGTTTCGGTCACGAATGTCAGAGGAAAGATTAAATGGTTTGAGTTTGCTTTACATTCACAGAGATGTTCCTGTGAATACTGACCAAATAAGTGAGTTGTTTGCAAAGCAAGGAAAATGAAGACTTGAGCTAATCATGTAAATTGTTCATGTTATTTAATGTACAAATGTAATGTGTCTGTTGCTTTTAGTGTTTGGAAAGTGACACTGTTATCGGTATATTTCTACCTTTTTACACATAATTGTGTAATGTTTGTTACTATTTTATCTGGGAATATTCTGTTCTATAATCAGTATACAAACTCCTGATAAAAATGTCTCCCAAACTGTTAAATAATAAAGTTAGAAGTGGTTAAATGTCACCTATTTGTTTGTAATTTTTAAAATCTGTAATTTGGAAAGACAAATGTACAATAGGTTAAATATAATACTCTGTTCTATAAGCACCACATTATTTTCCCAAAAAAATCTAGAAGTGCCCCTCCCGAGACCAGGCTCTGGATCCGCCACTGCTTGCTGCCCCAAGAAAAACTGATTGAGTGGTGCAATATACCTGTTTCCACAAAATACTGATTGAGAGGTGCGATATACCTGGTTCTACCAAATATTGATTGAGGCCTGCGATATACCTGCTTCCACCAAGTATTGATTAAGGGGTTCTATATACCTGCTTCCACAAAATATTGATTAAGGGGTTCTATATACCTGCTTCCAAAAAATGCTGATTAAGGGGTTTGATATACCTGCTTCCACAAAATACTGATTAAGGGGATGGATATAGCTGTTTCCACCAAATATTGATTAAGGGGTTCTATATACCTGCTTTCACAAAATACTGATTAAGGGGATGGATATACCTGTTTCTACCAAATATTGATTAAGGCCTGCGATACACCTGCTTCCACAAAATACAGATTAGGTGTCACGCTGGACAGGATACAAGATACCACAGAAAACCACAAACAAGTGTCTAGGCCAGAAGCTGGGGATAAAAGGTCTCCTCCTTACAAATCCCTACCAGCTCTCCCTAGACTACTGTGCCCACGTTCAAACCCTTAAGGTGGGAATAAACTTGCCCCGTGCCTAAGGCTGAATATACCCTAAAATCCCTAAGATGGTGACAGGGGAAAAGAGACAGCCTGCTTCCTCAGGACCTGGAGGAGGCAGGCGTCTCCCTAACAGCCTAGACAGAACACACAAAAGAAAGCCAAAACCAACTTATCTTGTCACAGAGCACAAATGGCAAATCCTTCCTTCCACAGAGCAAGATTGAAGCTATAACCCACACGGAACACTGGGAAGAGGTGTGATTTAAACTCCTACAAACGACCCCATCCAGAGCACCTGAAGGGAGGCCGATACAGCTCAACTCCAAAACAAAAATAAAAAATACACATGTGCTGCTAACCTGGCAGACCTCCGCACATAATCTGAGCAGGGCATGACATTAGGGGTTTGATAAACCTGCTTTCACAAAATACAGATTGAGGGGTGCGATACCTGCTTTGACAAAATACTAATTAAGACGCTTGATAAACCTGCTTCCATAAAATACAGATTGAGGGGTGCGATATACCTGCTTTCACCAAATATTGATTAAGAGGTTCTATATGCGGGCTTCCACAAAATACTGATTAAGGGGATTAATAAGCCTGCTTCCACAAAATACTGATTAAGGGGTTTTATATACTTGCTTCCACAAAATCATGAATAAGGGGATTGATATACCTGCTTCCACCAAATATTGATTAAGGGGTTCTATATGCCTGCTTTCACAAAATACTGATTAAGGGGATTGATATACATGCCTCCACAAAATATTGATTGAGGCCTGTGATACACCTGCTTCCACAAAATACTGTTTAAGGGGATTAATATACCTGCTTCCACAAAATGCTGATTAAGTGGATTGGTATACCTGCTTACGCAAAATACTGATTAAGGGGATTGATATGCCTGCTTCCACAAAATACTGAATAAGGGGATTGATATACCTGCTTCCACAAATTACTGATTAAGGGGATTGATATACCTGCTTCCACATAATATTAATTGAGGCCTGCGATACACCTGCTTCCACAAAATACTGATTAAGTGGATTGATATACCTGCTTCCACCAAATATTGATCGAGGCCTACAATACACCTGCTTCTACAAAATACTGATTAAAGGGATTGATATACCGGCTTCCATCAAATATCGATTTAGGGGTGAGATATACCTGCTTCCGCAAAATAGTGATTAAGGGGTTTTATATACATGCTTCCACAAAAAACAGATTGAGGGGTGCAATAAACCTGCTTCCACCAAATATTGATTATGGGGTTCTACATACCTGCTTTCACAAAATACTGATTGAGGGGTGCGATATACCTGCTTCCACCAAATATTGATTAAGGGGTTCTATATACATGCTTCCACAAAATACTGATTAAGGGGTTTGATGCATCAGCTTCCACCAAATATTGATTGAGGCTGCAACACACCTGGATCCACAAAATACTGATTAAGGGGATTGATATACTAGCTTCAACCAAATACTGATTAAGGCCTATGATATATTTGCTTCCACAAATAGTGCTCTTCTCTAGGGACTTTGGCACAGAGTTATTTTGAAAATGACCAGCAGAGGAAGAGGCAGGCCATTCCGCAGGGGTGGTAGAGGTCGGACAGGTGCATCAGGCCGGAGCCTAAGTGTGAAGTTGGAGAAGGTGTGTGCGTTTGCGTCAAAGGACGCACCAGAGTTGGTTGAGTGGCTCACTCAGCCTTCCACTTCTGCACCCTTCTCATCCTCTGTATCTGCACCCTCCTCACTCTCTGCTGTGTGTACCCCCAAAGACACCACCACAATAGCCTCTCCACTCGAATCAGAGGAATTATTTTCTCATCCATTCTTGGCATCGGATGAGGAAAATGAGGTAGCAATGGCCACCACCCAGCGGTCAGACGACAGTACCCAGATCAGCCCAAGGAGGGTGGTCCCTGCTGTTACTACCTACTCCGAGATCTCTAATGTCAGTGGTGGTAATGGTGACGATGATAACGTGTCGATGGACGTCACATGGGTACCTACAAGAGAAGAAGAGGAAGGGAGTCCAGAGGGAGAGATGGAGCAGCAGATGGGGAGGAGAAGGAGGAGAAGCAGGCAGAACTCGCAGTGCACCAGACGCAAAAAGCAGACTGCAAATGTATCTGGAGCGAGCCATCCACCATGCACATCTTGCGCTCCCAGGACGTGGCACATGGCTCCCCAGTGTGGGCTTTTTTTTATGTGTCCGCTGCTGACAATAGTGCTGCCCTCTGCAGCCTGTGCTGTCAACGCATAAGTCGCAGTAAACCCAACATTCACCTAGGGATTACTGCCTTAAGAAGGCACCTGGCCTCCCATCACCAAGCCCAGTGGAAGCAACGCCTTCAGAACCCACAAAGCCACACTCCCGGCGCTCCACTTCCTGCCTCTTCTCCTTCTCCTTTCTCCTTCCATTTGTCCTCCACTCCACGCATGCTTCCATGGCCCAAACGTTCAAGCATAAAAACTGGATGACGCCGGATAACGTCTTGACTAACGTCTGACCGCTGGCTTGTCGGAACTGATAGCCCGCCAATTACTGCCATATAAACTGGTGGACTCAGAGACCTTTAGAAAATTTGTGGCCATTGTCCCCGGAAGAAAATATTTCTCCCAGATGGGCATCCCAGAGCTATATGGCTACGTTCAGCGGCAATTGAATATATCTCTGACACAAAGTGTCGGTGCAAAGAAACATCTGACCACAGACACGTGGTCTAGCAAACACGGGCAGGGAAGGTACATAACTTTTACTGACCACTGGGTGAACCTTCTGACATCTGTCAAGCATGTAACCCGTGGCACCCGTGTGGATTTGGTGTTATTTGGTCTTCCGCTGCACCCCCCAAGCTCCTCAGAATCTATTTTACGTGTCAGGTGAGACGTTGTCATGCTGTGCTGCGACTGTTGTGGCTCTAAGCCAAGAGCCACACCGATCCTGCACTGCTTTAAGCGATTCGGGTCACAGGCCATTCCGTGGCAAACCCCACTCATTCTGACAGTTTGGCACTGTTGTCGCACACCAGTTTACAATCTGCTGAGCACGCTGAAACAGGGCAAAATGACACATGTGCCGTGTATGGCACATGTCCTGAACTTAGAACTTAGTCTTAGTCTTAACGATTCTTTGCCAAATACCCCAGAGTCCAGGACGTCTTGTGGTAGGCCAGGAAAATCTCTGGCCATTTTAGAAGATCTTACACGGCCATTGCTCGCGTTGCTGACGTTCAGTGGTAACACCACCTGCCCGTCAGATGTCTGATTTGTGACAGCCCGACACTCTGGAACGCCACCTTGTATATGCTTAATAGGCTGCTCCAGCAGCAATGTGCCTTTAACGACTACCTGTACGAACTCTGCAGCAGGAGGGTTCTGGGGAGCTTGGTTTATTTTCACCGCACCAGTGGCTGCTCAAGCACGATACATGCAGACTTCTTCAGCCATTTGATGAGATCACCAAACTGGTCAGTCGCAGCCAGGGCGCCATCAGTGACATCGCACCTAACGCCTTAATTCTGCAGCGTGCATTGCTTTGCGTTATTGATCAACCCATTGAGGAGCAGGAGCTGGAAGATGAGGACGTCACAATACTGAATTAATTCCTAGGGGGGTACTCCATCTGAGACAATTCAGCATGAGTGAAGAGGAGTCAGAAGAGAATGGTGGCTGGGGGGAGGAGGAGCAGGAAGAGCAAGAAGAGCAGGCTTTAAGGGGGACTTTAAACTTTTCGGGGATCTCTGGTGTTGTCCGTCGCTGGGGGGAGGAGACCAAGGACGACATTCTCCTGGGCGTTGAGCAGGAGCCAGGGCACTCAACCACTTCCAATAGCAAATAGGGGCCTTCATGCTCCAGTGCTTGAAGAGGGACCCCCGTATAAAAAGCATAAAGGGCAACAAGCAGTACTGGGTGGCAGCATACTTAGACCCCCGGTACAAACACAAAATGGTGGACATGTTACCCACATCACAGAGGGCTGTCAGAATGCAGCATTTCCAGGCCTTGCTGCGAGAGATGCTGCATTCTGCTGTTGCGGGCACTGGCAGAGGAATTTTCCATCTACAGCGAAACAGGTGCAGGTACCAATCCTACCGCGCCTGCAAGAAGAGGGCTGTTTGAAGATGTGTTGGTCACTTTGGATATGAGATCATCCTTGCAGCCAACCCATCGACAGCCGTCCTCTGGATCCAGCCTCAGCGAACGCCTAGACCGACAGGTGTCTGACTACATCAGGTTAACGGCCGATGTGGATGCTCTGAGAAGCGAGGAACCCCTGGACTACTAGGTGTGCAGGCTTGACCTGTGGCCAGAGCTGGCACAATTTGCCATGGAACTCTTGGCTTGCCCCTCGTTGAGTGTCCGAAAGGACGTTCAGCGCAGCAGGGGGGGATCGTGGCTGATAAGCGCACTCGTCTACCTCACGACATTGTGGACTACCTCATATTTGTAAAAATGAATGAGGCATGGATCGCGGAGGAATTAAACACCTGTGATGACCACTTGTAATGGAATTTCCTCATGCCAGCCCACACATATCCTCTATTACCCAGGACAAAGAATGGTCCTCTTCTTATGTATATGCAGTGGCATAAAAGGCCTTTTCTGTAATGTTAATGCCTAATTTTGGGGGCCTGTACTCCACTGGCCTACAGTAAAATTGTTATCCACTGACCATCTAATATATCTCCAGCCACATAATCACTTGTTCTTTTCTGTCAGGTGAATGCCTCATTTTTGGGGCCTGTACTCCCGTGGCCTACAGTAAAATTGTTATTCAGTGACCGCCTAATGTACCTACAGCCACATAATCGCTTGTTCCTTTCTCTGTCAGATAAATGCCTAATTTCTGGGGCCTTTTACTCCACTGGCCTACAGTAAAATTGTTATTCAGTGACCGTCTAACATACCTCCAGCCACATAATCACTTGTTCTTTTCTGTCAGGTGAATGCCTGAAAGTTTTTGGGGCCTGTACTCCACTGGCCTAAAATGCACATTTTTCAGAGTTTCCCTTTAAGACACATAAAAATGTCCCCTGATTAAAATACATATTATTTGTGGGAATTTTTGCCATTGACCCCTCTCTGGTATGTCACTGTCCATGTTGTGGGACTATTTGTGCACTTCTAGTAAGTATTTGGTGGCTGCAAATATGGCCTGAAGGTCTTTAAGGTTTGCTTGTCATTAAAGTGAATTAAAGGGGCAGCCACTGTGAAAGTCACTGTTAAAGGGGAGGTTACTGTAAAAGTTACTGTTAAAGGGGCAGTAACTGTGAAAGTCACTTTTAAAGGGGCGGGCGCTGTGGAGGTCTCTGTTAAAGAGGCTTCACTGTGGAAGTCACTATTAAAGGGGTGGGCACTGTGAAGGACACTGTTAAAGGGCAGCCACTATGAAGGTGACTGTTAAAGGGGTGGTCAATGCTAAAGGGGCAGTCACTGTTAAAGGGGCAGGCACTGTGGAGGTCACTGTTAAAGGGGCAGGCACTGTGAAGGTCATTGTTAAAGGGGCTGGCACTGTGGAGGTTAATGTTAAAGGGGTGCCCCTGTGGAGGTCAATGTTAAAGGGGCAGGCACTGTGGAGGTCATTGTTAAAGGGGCGGGTACTGTAGAGGTCACTGTTATGGAGGAAACTGTCAATATCTTTTTACGACACACTGAAACATAAAATTAAATAGATTAAATATACACGTGCGAAGCCGGGTCCTTCTCCTAGTCTCTTATATATATAAAAATGAGTTTCTGTAAAAATATGTTTGTCTGTTCTTTATGCACGACCAATTGACTGGACCAATCTTCACCATTTGGCACACATGTATATCAGGTGTCCAGGAAGGTTTTAGACCGGGTCTCAGCTCTCTAGGACATACTGTTCCTGAGATATTCCCAAAAAATGATCTGCATTAGCCAATACAAGCCTGCAATTCTTTTCTCTTCAAATCCCAACTGCCATGTCGAGGCATGTCGCATGACACAGTGCGACACCATAGCCTATCATTATAAAAGTTGTTGAGACAAAATTTGCACAACACGTGTTGTCGTGTAGCCCTAGCATTAAAGAGGTGGGCACTGCAGAGGTCACTGTTAAAGGGGCAGGCCCTGTGGATGTCACTGTTAAAGGGGCGGACACTGTGGAGGTCACTGTTAAAGGGGCGGGCATTGTGAAGGTCACTGTTAAGTGGTTGGGCCCCGGAGGTCACAGTCAAGGGAGTAGGGTGCTGTGAAACTCACTGTTAAATGGGCGGGCTGCTGTGCAGGTCTAAGTTAAGGGGATGGGCTGCTGTGCAGGTCCCATTTTAAAGTGGCGGGGTACTGTGGGGGGGTTAGTGTTAAGGGGAGGGAGACTGTGGCGTTCACTGTTAAAGGGGCGGGGTGCTGTAGCGGTTACTGTTATGGGGGATACTGTTGATATCTTTTAACAACACACACAAACATTAAATGAAAAAGATTAAATATACCCGTGCGAATCTGGGTCCTTCTGCTAGTCTCGTATGTATAAAAATGAGTTTCTGTCTGTCTGGACCAAACGACTAGACCGATCTTCATCAAATTTGGCACACAGGTACATCAGGTGCCTGAGACATTCCAAAAAACTACCTGCATTTGCCAATACAAGCCTGCAAGTGTTTCTCTTCATATGCTAACACGGTCACATATACCTCATCAGCCAATAGAAGCTCGCAGGTCCTACTTCAGGTTTCCATAACAACTTATCACAGGTTTTAGCAGTTTGCAGGTCCTTAAATATACAGTCATATGACGTGTCAGGATTAGATACACAGCTCAGCAGGCAGTATCGCATAGGATAGGATATTAGATACACAGCTTAGCAGACAGTATCACACAGGATAGGATTAGATACATAGCTCAGCAGACAGTATCCCACAGGATAGGATTAGATACACAGCCCAGCAGACAGTATCACACAACATAAAATTAGATACATAGCTCAGCAGACAGTATCACACAACATAAGATTAGATACACAGCTCAGCAGACAGTATCACACAGGATAGGATTAGATATATAGCTCAGCAGACAGTATCACACAGGATAGGATTAGATACACAGCTTATCAGACAGTATCACAAAGGATATGATTAGATACACAGCTTAGCAAGGATTAGATACACAGTTCAGCAGACAGTATCACACAGGATATGGTTAGATACACAGCTTATCAGACAGTATCACAAAGGATATGATTAGATACACAGCTTAGCAAGGATTAGATACACAGCTCAGCAGACAGTATCACACAGGATAGGATTAGATACACAGCTCAGCAAGGATTAGATACACAGCTCAGCATACAGTATCACACAGGATAGGATTAGATACACAGCTCAGCAGACAGTATCACACAGGATAGGATTAGATACACAGCTCAGCAAGGATTAGATACACAGCTCAGCAGACATTATCACACAACATAATATTACATACACAGCTCAGCAGACAGTATCACACAGGATATGATTAAATACATATCTCAGCAGACAGTATCACACAGAATAGGATTAGATACAGAGCTCAGCAGACAGAATCACACAGGATATGATTAGATACATAGCTAAGCGGACTGTATCACACAGGATAGGATTAAATACACAGCTTAGCAGACAGTGGGGCGGGGTGCTGTAGAGGTCATTGTTATGGGGGACATCTTTTAACGACACCAAGAAACATTTAATGAAATAGATTAAATATACCCGTGTGAAGTTGGGTCCTCCTGCTAGTCCCATATATATATATATATATATATATATATATAAATTAGTTTCTGTGTGTCTGTTCTTTGTGCGCGACCAAATGACTAGACCAATCTTCACCAAATTTGGCACACAGGTACATCAGGTGTCCGGGGAGATTTTAGGCCGGGTCTCAGCTCTCTAGGACGTACCGTTCCTGATATATTCCCACAAAATGAACTGCATTAGCCAATACAAACCTGCAAGTCTTTCACTCACATCTCAACTGCTATACACACAGTCAAAGTAATTTTAGGGCTCAATCTTTTAAAGTTGACAAAGTATTTGAAAGGATACCTCCAGCTTTTGACATAGAGACATGTGCATTTTAGTCCCATTCGAAAAATGTCAACATTTAAAAGACAGGCAGGGGTATAGAAGATATATGCACGTTGAGGGGCATGGGTTCCATACCCTTTTCTAGGGATCAATATGGGTCTCAGTTCAAGAACCCATATAGACATATATATTGTTCTATGAAATGATGAAAAGTTTATAAAACTGGATGCATGATGTAATGTGACTGCTAGACTTGGACTGTGTGAATTTTACTAAGCCACAAAAAGATCACTATGAATCCCTTAGCACCTGTTTATCCTGTTAATAATAAAAAAAATGGTAATTCAGATACTTGTTCAAATTATGTTCTGACTTTCATATCCATTTTGGCTTAAATCTGTTTACGTGAAATTCCTGAGGATCATGGGGAAGTGAAGGACCATAGTTACTCAAACACCAGTGCCATATCAATTGTGTACAACTATTCTCTTAGCTTTTTTCACCGGTTGTAAGCAGTTTTACCTATAAATGTCCACTATTAATGGATTTATCGAAGCCCGTAACTACCCAAAATAATGTGCATGCAGTAAAAAGATGGCATAGCATGATGGCCCTACATATAGAATCGCAAAGAAAAGGCATGCTTTAAACTGGCAAAAGGAAGAAAATTCCCTGAACATCTAAAAACTGACGGCAAGATCGCCAAATGTGTGCAATAAAGGTGCAATTGCTGAAATCCGAGGATGTAAGTTTCAGATTCTGTAAGTAAAATGTAATTTATGACATTATCTATGTATCAACAATACTAAGAACAATTTAAACTGAGTGCATCATCCTAAAATTACCTATTCATTAAACCAAGTTTGTATGTTGAACATAATTCTGATTATTAAGCCTATTGATCATTGTTAAATCTGCACAATTTTAGGTTTTGTTTTTTCTTTTCCTTGCAATTTATATAGTGACATGGATAATTAAAACAAAAATCACCAGAAATTTTTAAAACATAAAAATATGATTGAACCAATAGGTCATTTTCTGATGACCCATTCCCATAAAAAATACTTTGAAGTATCAATTTCTTAAAAATAATAATAGTAGTGATAATAATAATAATGATGATAATAATAATAAAATAGATACAATTTTCACATGCTAGAAGTTCACTAAGGGCTTGTCCAAATCACCGTTATGCATTCCGTTATGGCTTTCTGTTATAACATGGTTTTAACGGAAAATATCGGAATCCATAAGGCCTCTTTCACACGGGCGAGATTTTCGCATGGGTGCAATGCGTGAGGTGAACGCATTGCACCCGCATTGAATCCGGACCCATTCATTTCTTTGGGGCTGTGCACATGAGCGGTGATTTTCACGCATCACTTGTGCATTGCCTAAAAATCACAGCATGCTCTATATTGTGCGTTTTTAGGGCAACACAGGCCGCATAGAAGTGAATGGGGCTGCGTGAAAATCGCAAGCATTCACAAGCAAGTGCGGATGCGGTGCAATTTTCACGCATGGTTGCTAGGAGACTATCGGAATGGGGACCCGATCTTTATTATTTTCCCTTATAACATGGTTATAAGGGAAAATAATAGCATTCCTAATACATAATGCTTAGTAAAAAAGCACTGGAGGGGTTAAAAAAATCAAAACAATAACTTAGTTCACCTCATCCGCTTGTTCACGCAGCCCGGCTTCTCTTCTGTCTTCTTCTTCTTTGCCAATCTGTGAGGAAAAGGACCTGTGGTGACGTCACTGTGCTCATCACATGGTCCATAACATGACGGAAATTGCGTACCTACTCACGTAGGTTTGCCGCAATGCACCCAGGACGCATCCGGCCCAAAGCTGTGCCCGTGTGAAAGAGGCCTAAGACGGAAATCAAAATGGAAACCTTTAGAGGCATTCCGTTTTGATTTCATAATAGAAGTATATGGGCAAACAAAGGATCCATCTGGTTTCCGTTATGCTGGACGGAAAAGAAAGAAAGAAACCCATTTGCCCGTTAAAGTATGATTCCATACAACTTTCTCCTATAATACTCTGCACAGCATTCAGTCCAGGAAGTTAGGAAGCATTTACAGCAAATTATTTCTAAGTTGGAAAGCATAATCTTCACTTTGCAGGAAAGCTTTCCTGTAAGGATGTTTAACTGCGGTGAGAACTGATGGTGGAATCTTATCCTCCTTAGTGTTTGGAAGGAGGATGAAGTGCAGGGGTGGCGCCTTTGCAATTTGATTTTGTGTAAAAATACACACCAAATCTGATTTCTACTACATTAAGTTGTTCTCCGGTAAAATCCACAAAGGAGAGAGGAAATATACTTTAGTTTTAGAGGACTCAGCAGCCTTTCTTTTCCCCAGTCCGAACACTGAACAATCAGCCATGGGAGGAGAAAAACAAAGACATTTCATTTCAGTGAGATGCAGATGATTTATTTCTAAGTTGAAGTCAAAGACATAAAGGCTGAAGAATATAAATGGATATGCGCTCTCTTACGAGAACTAAGTGCCATTTGAAACCCTAAATATTATGCCAGTCACTTTCAAGAGGAAAAATAGAATTAAAAATAAACTGAAAATCATCTAGGGAACATTAAATCAGAAAGTCCATTGCTGCACATTTAGAAGTTGATGTAAATAAATATTAGCCTAATAGAATACGTATGGCTTCCAGTATTGATAGCAACAGGGTACAAGGATTATCACTTACTGTGGACTGACATCTTCAATTACAACTGAAGTCCTACGTGTGATTAAACTTAGCATAAAACCTGACAAATTTTCAGACCTCACTGTCAGTTACTTGTAAGTAATCTTTATTCTTAAATTTCTAATTAATGTACTGTTAAAAACGAATGAATATCAAGGGTTAAAGATACGAAGATTATTCTACACACCAATTTACCTATTTTCACAAAATATCGTCTCCCTATAACGTTATGTTGTGGGTTCAGTTTGCATATGTTGCATCTTGCAGGACAGAACTTTGATTTATTTATTTTGTGTTTTTTTTTTTACAAAAAAAGGGTAATTTATCATGAGGGGATAAAGGGGCTGATAAGTTTGTTGCACCTTTAGCCCCTTTCTGACCTCCACCATATCAGGCAGGGTTCCAGAGGAACATAATCAATCTCCCATATACTGTAATGGTAATGCATTGTAGTCTTTGGGACAAGCAATCTGATGATTACATGTTCAAGTCCTCTGAGGGGGGGGGGGGCTTAAAAAAAGATGAAAAAAAGTATATTAAAAAAATCATATCACCTCCCTCTCCCTATATTAAAAATAAAAATAAACAATATAAAATAAACATAATTAGCACTACCGTGTCCCAAAATGGCAGAACTATTGAAATAAACGTATTTATCCCATACAGTGAACAATGTAATGTAAAAAAATCTAAATGGCCGATTCATATTTTTTTTATCTCATCTCATCAAAAAGTCATACACACCCCAAAATGATACCAATAAAAACTAAAGTTCACCCTGCAAAAAAATAGCTTTCAAAAAGTCCTGTAGCCCTAAAAATAATAATAATTTGTCGGGGTCAGAATATGACAATGCAAAAATATATTTTATTTTTCCAAAGTTTTAATATATTTTTTTTTTAAGTGTGAAAACACAAGGAAAACTACTATATATAAATGTGGTATTGTTGTAAACAAACTCATAAAATTGTGGCCGAATTACATTTTTCTTTTACATTTCCACCCCTTTTGGAATTTTTTTCCAGCCCTCCACTACATCATAATCAATATTAAACAGTGTCTTTAAAAAGTACAGCTTGTCTTGAAAAAAAAAAAAGCTCATATACCTCTATGTGAACAGAAAATTTAAAAAGTTATCGCTCCAGGAAGGCAGGGAGTTAAAAACAAAAATGCACAAAAAAATATATTGCAAGGTCTTGAAGGGGTTAAACATATATAGAGATGTTACTCCAGTGTTAATGCCACATCCATCCCATCCTTTACTTGTTGCCATGGCAACTAACCCTGCTGAAAGTGGGGCTGCTCGACCTATCAGGGAGCCAGTACGTCTGACCAATCAGGCTCTGTGCCAGTGTCACATGCCTACAGAGGTGGGTTATTTAAACAAACAGCTGCTGGCAGAAGGTACCTGTGATTGGTATTCTTGCCCTCACTAGCTAGCTATGTCTTTGCTACTCTGGATTACTGACCTTTGCCTGCTGACTTTTACGTTGCTTCCCATTACTGTTTTGCCTCTGATGTGACCTCCTGGTATTTGACTCAGCTAGCTAGCTTGTGACCTCCCCTTTGTCTGCTGTCTTTGTCTCTGACATTATCTCCTGGTTTCACTTTGCTTTGTGTTTCTATCTCATCTTTTTACCGTTTTGGCTTAGGCCCCTGCACTTAGTTAAGAAGGCACTGTCGTCTAGTTGTGGGCCATCAGATTGTGCAAGTAGGTAGGTGGTGCAGGTGGAGCACAGGACTGCACTGTTCCCTACCCTTTTATGACATATATATATTTGCTAAGAATGAATTTTGTGGTTTTCTTCATAAATCTGTACAAAAAGGAGGAGGCCCAGCTCAACTGTTGCATATTTATGTTGGCATTAAGTGTGGGGGTGCTGTTAAAGGTTGCAGTTTTTGAGCAAATTTGGTGCATGTCATGATTTGTAAATTCTTTCACTGCCGTAAACTGTTTTGTGTACATGTGTGTCTTAGGAAAAATCCTCCCTGCCTCAGAAGCATGAATATAGAGACTTTAAAAGAAATAATGTTCTTAAATAAAAGGATTTCCTGCACTAACATATTCTAAAGCTATGAGACATTTATAGAATTCTTTAATATTTGTCTCTGGAGATCGGCCATTTTTCTCCCGTTTCCTTTTCAAAACCCTATAACAGGATGCAGCAGGAGACTTCTCTACCACTCTGTCTGCGATAGAAGACAAATAATACGAATTCTCACCCCACTGATCAAGCTCCACCCCAAAATGGAAGGTATCAGGAGGAAATCAAAAGCTGTATTCTTTCGAAGATTTTTACAAGGCTGTTTCAGAGTCATGCATACAATTCTACAAACTAGTAATTGTGTTAGCTTTTGCTATATCATTTATAATATAATTTATAATACATTTAGAAAGTCGTCGCTTTTTACATTTTGTTATATAACACTTAATATAAAATATAACTATAATAAATTTAGCTCTGGGAGCTCCCTATTTCTCTTGAGCATCTTTAACATGTTTCTACACTTTGATTAGAGTCCACCTGTGGTAAATTGAGTTGATAGGACATGATTTGGAAAGATTCAGCCCTGTCTATATGAGGTCTAACTGCTGACAATGGATATCAGAGCAAAAACCAAGCGATGATAAGAATGTAACTGCTTGTAGAGCTCAGAGACAGCAATGAGATACAGATCTGGAGAAGGGTACAAAAAATGTCTGCTGCACTGAAAATTCCCAAAAGTACAAAGTACTGGCTGCCTCACCAAACTAAGTAGTCAGGGAAAAGGTCCTTGGTAAGAGAGGTGACCAATAACCCAATGGTCACTCTGGCTCAGCTCCAAAAATACTGAGTGTAGATGGAAGAAACTTCCAGAATGTCAACCATCACTGTAGCACTTCACCAATTTGGGATGTATGGCAAAGTGACCAGAAAGAAGCCTTTTCTCAGTAAAAGACATATGAAAGTTTGCAAAATAATATTTTAAGGACTCTCTAACTGTGAGAAACAAGATTTTCTGGTCTAAGGAAACCACTATTGAACTTTTTGGCCTTAATTTTATGCATCACGTCTGGAGGAAACCAGACACTGATTACTACCTGCGCAATACCATCCCTACAGTATAGCATGACGGGGGAAGCATAATGCTTTGATGATGTTTTTCAGAGGCTAGGACAGGGAGACTGGTTGGGGTTGAGAAAAAGCTGAATCGAGCAAAGTACAAAGAAACCCTGGAGGGCTCTGGACCTCAGACTAGGCTGAAAGTTCACCTTCCAACAATGACTGTAAGTACACAGCTAAGACAACATAGGAAAGGATTAAGGACAACTTTGTGAATGTCCTTCAGTGGCACAACCAGAGCCATGACTTGAACCCAATTGAACATCTCTGGAATGACCTAAAAATGTCCACCAATGGTCCCCATCCAACCTGACTGAGCTTGAGGGGATCTGCAGAGAAGAATGGCAGAACATCCCCAAATCTAGGTGTGCCAACCATGTGGCCTAATACAGTACCCAAGAATTCTGTTTTTACTTTGTCATTATGGGGGATTAAGTTCAGATTGACAGGGGAAAACTTGAATGTTGATCTATTTTACCTCAAGGCCACAACGTAACAAAATGTGAAAAAAGTCAAAGACTCTGAAGACTTTCTGAATGCATTGTATTTTTAAGATAATTATTTATTTAATGTTCATAACTCACATATTTGTATTTATAATGAAGTACATGGTTTCCCATGCTTCCTACTTACTTTGAAGTGACGTTTCCTGAAATAATTGTTCAAAATTGTAGGACTGTTCCATGTTTGATGGTTTTTGTGGGCTACAATAATCCACCATAGAAACTGGTTGAGTTGTGATTATAGTTTGTCTCAAAGCGTCCATCCATTTCCTAAGTTCCACTAGCAAAACTGCTTGCATTGCCTCTATTACCTAGAATAAAGTAAAATATAGGATATGAATATTACACTAAAAGTCACGGAGTGAAAAACTTGCATACAACTGGCTAGTAATCATAAAGACTTGCCCAAGAGTTTCATATTGAATTAACTATACCCATCAGTTAGTCAAGCAATTTTAAACAAATAAAAAAAAAATACAGAGGGCATCTCAATTGTGTCCATACATATAATGTTCCTCTTTATAATAATTGTGGAATATATGGGGGAATTTATCAAACCGGTGTAAAGTAGAACTGGCTTAGTTGTCTATGGCAACCAATCATATTCCATCTTTCATTTTGGACAGCTCCTTTGCAAAATGAAAGGAGGAATCTGATTGGTTAATATGGGTAACTAAACCAGTTCTGCTTCACACTGGTTTTATAAATGACCCCCACAGTGTTTTATCATTTGATATATGTACTTAAAGAGTACTTGCACTTTCATAAATCTTTTGACATGTCATAAAGATATTTCAGAAGTTTTGATTCTGATTGCTCCTGTGATCAATGAGGGCCTCCGCATCTGCACCCCCACTGACAACTGAAGCACTCAGTTGAGTATGGTTCCTCTTCAGTTTTCAACGGCTCCCATTGCTAGATAAAGTCATAGACAAGCTTATAGAGTTCTCTAAACTTTGCTTCAGATCATAAGGAGAGCCAATCACCGTCAAAGGGGCACAACACTTGATTGAGCACTTCTGCACATTAATTTCAGCAATAGGTGAGGATCTCAGCACTCAGACACTCACTTATCAAAACTTCTGATAGGTCTTTATGACTAAGGGGCAATCTAATAACTATTTATAAATATATCAGGGGTCAGTACATAGATCTCTCTCATCATCTTTTAAGGACTGTGACGAGGGGACATCCTCTGCGTCTGGAGGAAAGAAGGTTTGTACACAAACATAGAAGAGGATTCTTTATGGTAAGAGCAGTAAGACTATGTAACTCTCTTCTTGAGGAGGTGGTAATGGTGAGTGCACTAAAAGAGTTTAAGAGGGGCCTGAATGTATTTCTGGAGTGTAATACTATTACAGGCTATAGTTACTAGAGAGGGGTCGTTGATCCAGGGAGTTGTTCTTTGAGGGAGAAAACTTGGCTTCTACCTTACAGTTTTTTTTTTTGCCTTCCTGTCTTTTTTTAGACTTAGGCTCATTTACATGACTGTGCTGTGTTTTGCGGTCCGCAAATTGCGGATCTGCAAAACATGGATGCCGCCCGTGTGTCTTCCACAATTTGCGGAATGGAACAGACGGCCCATTATAGAAAAATGGACAAGAATAGGACATGATCTATAATTTTTGCGAGACCACGGAACAGAGAAACAGATGCAGACAGCAGACAGAGTGCTGTCTGCATCTTTTGCGGCCCCATTGAAGTGAATGGGTTTGCACCCGAGCCGCCAAAAAAAGCAGCTCAGATGTGGAACCAAACCACGGTCGTGTGAATGAGCCCTTATAAACTATGCATGTGCAAGAACTAAGTGCAGTCACTATTTAGAACCAACTTTTATTTACAAGATTGTACCGAGTGTCATAGTTTCTGAGGGACCATCACTATTCTTTCTCTTATAATATGGACTAGACATGACCTATTAGAACTATTGATTCTTTAGATCATAATTAGGGATGAGCGAACTCGAACTGTATAGTTCGGGTTCGTACCGAATTTTGGGGTGTCCGTGACACGGACCCGAACCCGGACATTTTCGTAAAAGTCCGGGTTCGGGTTCGGTGTTCGTCGCTTTCTTCGCGCTTTTGTGACGCTTTCTTGGCGCTTTTTGAAAGGCTGCAAAGCAGCCAATCAACAAGCGTCATACTACTTGCCCCAAGAGGCCATCACAGCCATGCCTACTATTGGCATGGCTGTGATTGGCCAGAGCACCATGTGACCCAGCCTCTATTTAAGCTGGAGTCACATAGCGCCGCCCGTCACTCTGCTCTGATTAGCGTAGGGAGAGGTTGCGGCTGCGACAGTAGGGCGAGATTAGGCAGATTAACTCCTCCAAAGGACTTGATTAACTGATCGATCTGCAGCTGTGGATCATTGAGCTGCTGATCCTCAATTGCTCACTGTTTTTAGGCTGCACAGACCGTTTGTCAGTCACATTTTTCTGGGGTGATCGGCGGCCATTTTGTGTCTTGTGGTGCGCCAGCACAAGCTGCGACCAAGTGCATTTAACCCTCAATGGTGTGGTTGTTTTTTGGCTAAAGCCTACATCAGGGTGAAGCTGTCACACCAAGTGCATTTAACCAGCAATAGTCTGTTCATTTTTTGGCCATATACAAAATCAGGGGCAAGCTGCGCCTGTCACCAAGTGCATTTAACCCTCAATGGTGTGGTTGTTTTTTGGCTAAAGCCTACATCAGGGTGAAGCTGTCACACCAAGTGCATTTAACCAGCAATAGTCTGTTCATTTTTTGGCCATATACTAAATCAGGGGCAAGCTGCGCCTGTCACCAAGTGCATTTAACCCTCAATGGTGTGGTTGTTTTTTGGCTAAAGCCTACATCAGGGTGAAGCTGTCACACCAAGTGCATTTAACCAGCAATAGTCTGTTTATTTTTTGGCCATATCCCAGTCTAATTCTGTCACTAAATCCATACCGGTCACCCAGCGCCTAAATACTAGGCCTCAAATTTATATCCAGCTAAATCTGTCCCTAGTGCTGTAGCTGGGCGAGTTATTTAGTGTCCGTTCAAGCACATTTCTTGTTCTGGGTTGAAATACAATTCCCAATTTAGCAATTTCATAATTTAGTGGTTTCTGCTATATCAGAGCTATTTGAAATCTATCCCTAAAAGGGTATATAATATTCAAGGTGCACATTGGGTCATTCAGAATAACTTCACACACACCCGCTACTGTGTATTTCCAAGTCTAATTCTGTCACTAAACCCATACCTGTCACGCAGCGCCTAAATACTAGGCCTCAAATTTATATCCAGCTAAATCTGTCCCTAGTGCTGTAGCTGGGCGAGTTATTTAGTGTCCGTTCAAGCACATTTCTTGTTCTGGGTTGAAATACAATTCCCAATTTAGCAATTTCATAATTTAGTGGTTTCTGCTATATCAGAGCTATTTGAAATCTATCCCTAAAAGGGTATATAATATTCAAGGTGCACATTGGGTCATTCAGAATAACTTCACACACACCCGCTACTGTGTATTTCCAAGTCTAATTCTGGCACTAAACCCATACCTGTCACCCAGCGCCTAAATACTAGGCCTCAAATTTATATCCCGCTAAATCTGTCCTTAGTGCTGTAGCTGGGCGAGTTATTTAGTGTCCGTTCAAGCACATTTCTTGTTCTGGGTTGAAATACAATTCCCAATTTAGCAATTTCATAATTTAGTGGTTTCTGCTATATCAGAGCTATTTGAAATCTATCCCTAAAAGGGTATATAATATTCAAGGTGCACATTGGGTCATTCAGAATAACTTCACACACACCCGCTACTGTGTATTTCCAAGTCTAATTCTGGCACTAAACCCATACCTGTCACCCAGCGCCTAAATACTAGGCCTCAAATTTATATCCCGCTAAATCTGTCCTTAGTGCTGTAGCTGGGCGAGTTATTTAGTGTCCGTTCAAGCACATTTCTTGTTCTGGGTTGAAATACAATTCCCAATTTAGCAATTTCATAATTTAGTGGTTTCTGCTATATCAGAGCTATTTGAAATCTATCCCTAAAAGGGTATATAATATTCAAGGTGCACATTGGGTCATTCAGAATAACTTCACACACACCCGCTACTGTGTATTTCCAAGTCTAATTCTGGCACTAAACCCATACCTGTCACCCAGCGCCTAAATACTAGGCCTCAAATTTATATCCCGCTAAATCTGTCCTTAGTGCTGTAGCTGGGCGAGTTATTTAGTGTCCGTTCAAGCACATTTCTTGTTCTGGGTTGAAATACAATTCCCAATTTAGCAATTTCATAATTTAGTGGTTTCTGCTATATCAGAGCTATTTGAAATCTATCCCTAAAAGGGTATATAATATTCAAGGTGCACATTGGGTCATTCAGAATAACTTCACACACACCCGCTACTGTGTATTTCCAAGTCTAATTCTGGCACTAAACCCATACCTGTCACCCAGCGCCTAAATACTAGGCCTCAAATTTATATCCCGCTAAATCTGTCCTTAGTGCTGTAGCTGGGCGAGTTATTTAGTGTCCGTTCAAGCACATTTCTTGTTCTGGGTTGAAATACAATTCCCAATTTAGCAATTTCATAATTTAGTGGTTTCTGCTATATCAGAGCTATTTGAAATCTATCCCTAAAAGGGTATATAATATTCAAGGTGCACATTGGGTCATTCAGAATAACTTCACACACACCCGCTACTGTGTATTTCCAAGTCTAATTCTGGCACTAAACCCATACCTGTCACCCAGCGCCTAAATACTAGGCCTCAAATTTATATCCCGCTAAATCTGTCCTTAGTGCTGTAGCTGGGCGAGTTATTTAGTGTCCGTTCAAGCACATTTCTTGTTCTGGGTTGAAATACAATTCCCAATTTAGCAATTTCATAATTTAGTGGTTTCTGCTATATCAGAGCTATTTGAAATCTATCCCTAAAAGGGTATATAATATTCAAGGTGCACATTGGGTCATTCAGAATAACTTCACACACACCCGCTACTGTGTATTTCCAAGTCTAATTCTGGCACTAAACCCATACCTGTCACCCAGCGCCTAAATACTAGGCCTCAAATTTATATCCCGCTAAATCTGTCCTTAGTGCTGTAGCTGGGCGAGTTATTTAGTGTCCGTTCAAGCACATTTCTTGTTCTGGGTTGAAATACAATTCCCAATTTAGCAATTTCATAATTTAGTGGTTTCTGCTATATCAGAGCTATTTGAAATCTATCCCTAAAAGGGTATATAATATTCAAGGTGCACATTGGGTCATTCAGAATAACTTCACACACACCCGCTACTGTGTATTTCCAAGTCTAATTCTGGCACTAAACCCATACCTGTCACCCAGCGCCTAAATACTAGGTCTCAAATTTATATCCCGCTAAATCTGTCCTTAGTGCTGTAGCTGGGCGAGTTATTTAGTGTCCGTTCAAGCACATTTCTTGTTCTGGGTTGAAATACAATTCCCAATTTAGCAATTTCATAATTTAGTGGTTTCTGCTATATCAGAGCTATTTGAAATCTATCCCTAAAAGGGTATATAATATTCAAGGTGCACATTGGGTCATTCAGAATAACTTCACACACACCCTCTACTGTGTATTTCCAAGTCTAATTCTGGCACTAAACCCATACCTGTCACCCAGCGCCTAAATACTAGGCCTCAAATTTATATCCCGCTAAATCTGTCCTTAGTGCTGTAGCTGGGCGAGTTATTTAGTGTCCGTTCAAGCACATTTCTTGTTCTGGGTTGAAATACAATTCCCAATTTAGCAATTTCATAATTTAGTGGTTTCTGCTATATCAGAGCTATTTGAAATCTATCCCTAAAAGGGTATATAATATTCAAGGTGCACATTGGGTCATTCAGAATAACTTCACACACACCCGCTACTGTGTATTTCCAAGTCTAATTCTGGCACTAAACCCATACCTGTCACCCAGCGCCTAAATACTAGGCCTCAAATTTATATCCCGCTAAATCTGTCCTTAGTGCTGTAGCTGGGCGAGTTATTTAGTGTCCGTTCAAGCACATTTCTTGTTCTGGGTTGAAATACAATTCCCAATTTAGCAATTTCATAATTTAGTGGTTTCTGCTATATCAGAGCTATTTGAAATCTATCCCTAAAAGGGTATATAATATTCAAGGTGCACATTGGGTCATTCAGAATAACTTCACACACACCCGCTACTGTGTATTTCCAAGTCTAATTCTGGCACTAAACCCATACCTGTCACCCAGCGCCTAAATACTAGGCCTCAAATTTATATCCCGCTAAATCTGTCCTTAGTGCTGTAGCTGGGCGAGTTATTTAGTGTCCGTTCAAGCACATTTCTTGTTCTGGGTTGAAATACAATTCCCAATTTAGCAATTTCATAATTTAGTGGTTTCTGCTATATCAGAGCTATTTGAAATCTATCCCTAAAAGGGTATATAATATTCAAGGTGCACATTGGGTCATTCAGAATAACTTCACACACACCCGCTACTGTGTATTTCCAAGTCTAATTCTGGCACTAAACCCATACCTGTCACCCAGCGCCTAAATACTAGGCCTCAAATTTATATCCCGCTAAATCTGTCCTTAGTGCTGTAGCTGGGCGAGTTATTTAGTGTCCGTTCAAGCACATTTCTTGTTCTGGGTTGAAATACAATTCCCAATTTAGCAATTTCATAATTTAGTGGTTTCTGCTATATCAGAGCTATTTGAAATCTATCCCTAAAAGGGTATATAATATTCAAGGTGCACATTGGGTCATTCAGAATAACTTCACACACACCCGCTACTGTGTATTTCCAAGTCTAATTCTGGCACTAAACCCATACCTGTCACCCAGCGCCTAAATACTAGGTCTCAAATTTATATCCCGCTAAATCTGTCCTTAGTGCTGTAGCTGGGCGAGTTATTTAGTGTCCGTTCAAGCACATTTCTTGTTCTGGGTTGAAATACAATTCCCAATTTAGCAATTTCATAATTTAGTGGTTTCTGCTATATCAGAGCTATTTGAAATCTATCCCTAAAAGGGTATATAATATTCAAGGTGCACATTGGGTCATTCAGAATAACTTCACACACACCCTCTACTGTGTATTTCCAAGTCTAATTCTGGCACTAAACCCATACCTGTCACCCAGCGCCTAAATACTAGGCCTCAAATTTATATCCCGCTAAATCTGTCCTTAGTGCTGTAGCTGGGCGAGTTATTTAGTGTCCGTTCAAGCACATTTCTTGTTCTGGGTTGAAATACAATTCCCAATTTAGCAATTTCATAATT
The DNA here is from genome assembly GCF_014858855.1 of Bufo gargarizans. Taxonomy (NCBI): domain Eukaryota; kingdom Metazoa; phylum Chordata; class Amphibia; order Anura; family Bufonidae; genus Bufo; species Bufo gargarizans. The sequence continues at coordinate 165,154,596 of NC_058081.1, forward strand.
TAGTGGTTTCTGCTATATCAGAGCTATTTGAAATCTATCCCTAAAAGGGTATATAATATTCAAGGTGCACATTGGGTCATTCAGAATAACTTCACACACACCCGCTACTGTGTATTTCCAAGTCTAATTCTGGCACTAAACCCATACCTGTCACCCAGCGCCTAAATACTAGGCCTCAAATTTATATCCCGCTAAATCTGTCCTTAGTGCTGTAGCTGGGCGAGTTATTTAGTGTCCGTTCAAGCACATTTCTTGTTCTGGGTTGAAATACAATTCCCAATTTAGCAATTTCATAATTTAGTGGTTTCTGCTATATCAGAGCTATTTGAAATCTATCCCTAAAAGGGTATATAATATTCAAGGTGCACATTGGGTCATTCAGAATAACTTCACACACACCCGCTACTGTGTATTTCCAAGTCTAATTCTGGCACTAAACCCATACCTGTCACCCAGCGCCTAAATACTAGGCCTCAAATTTATATCCCGCTAAATCTGTCCTTAGTGCTGTAGCTGGGCGAGTTATTTAGTGTCCGTTCAAGCACATTTCTTGTTCTGGGTTGAAATACAATTCCCAATTTAGCAATTTCATAATTTAGTGGTTTCTGCTATATCAGAGCTATTTGAAATCTATCCCTAAAAGGGTATATAATATTCAAGGTGCACATTGGGTCATTCAGAATAACTTCACACACACCCGCTACTGTGTATTTCCAAGTCTAATTCTGGCACTAAACCCATACCTGTCACCCAGCGCCTAAATACTAGGCCTCAAATTTATATCCCGCTAAATCTGTCCTTAGTGCTGTAGCTGGGCGAGTTATTTAGTGTCCGTTCAAGCACATTTCTTGTTCTGGGTTGAAATACAATTCCCAATTTAGCAATTTCATAATTTAGTGGTTTCTGCTATATCAGAGCTATTTGAAATCTATCCCTAAAAGGGTATATAATATTCAAGGTGCACATAGGGTCATTCAGAATAACTTCACACACACGCTTCTGTGCATTTCCAAGTCTAATTCTGTCACTAAATCCATACCGGTCACCCAGCGCCTAAATACTAGGCCTCAAATTTATATCCAGCTAAATCTGTCCCTAGTGCTGTAGCTGGGCGAGTTATTTAGTGTCCGTTCAAGCACATTTCTTGTTCTGGGTTGAAATACAATTCCCAATTTAGCAATTTCATAATTTAGTGGTTTCTGCTATATCAGAGCTATTTGAAATCTATCCCTAAAAGGGTATATAATATTCAAGGTGCACATAGGGTCATTCAGAATAACTTCACACACCCGCTACTGTGCATTTCCAAATCTAATTCTGTCACTAAACCCATACCTGTCACCCAGCGCCTAAATACTAGGCCTCAAATTTATATCCCGCTAAATCTCTCGTTACCGCTGTCCTGTTGTGGCTGGGAAAGTTATTTAGTGTCCGTCAAAGCACATTTTTTGTTCTGGGTTGAAATACAATTCCCAATTTAGCAATTTCATAATTTAGTCGTTTCTGCTATATCAGAGCTATTTGAAATCTATCCCTAAAAGGGTAGATCATATTGAAGGTGCACATAGGGTCATTCAGAATAACTTCACACACACGCTTCTGTGCATTTCCAAGTCTAATTCTGTCACTAAATCCATACCGGTCACCCAGCGCCTAAATACTAGGCCTCAAATTTATATCCCGCTGAATTTGAATACAATACATTGGGCCAAATAATATATTTGTTGTTGTGGTGAACCATAACAATGAGAAAAACATCTAGTAAGGGACGCGGACGTGGACATGGTCGTGGTGGTGTTAGTGGACCCTCTGGTGCTGGGAGAGGACGTGGCCGTTCTGCCACATCCACACTTCCTAGTGTACCAACTACCTCAGGTCCCAGTAGCCGCCAGAATTTACAGCGATATATGGTGGGGCCCAATGCCGTTCTAAGGATGGTAAGGCCTGAGCAGGTACAGGCATTAGTCAATTGGGTGGCCGACAGTGGATCCAGCACGTTCACATTATCTCCCACCCAGTCTTCTGCAGAAAGCGCACAGATGGCGCCTGAAAACCAACCCCATCAGTCTGTCACATCACCCCCATGCATACCAGGGAAACTGTCTCAGCCTCAAGTTATGCAGCAGTCTCTTATGCTGTTTGAAGACTCCGCTGGCAGGGTTTCCCAAGGGCATCCACCTAGCCCTTCCCCAGCGGTGAAAGACATAGAATGCACTGACGCACAACCACTTATGTTTCCTGATGATGAGGACATGGGAATACCACCTCAGCATGTCTCTGATGATGACGAAACACAGGTGCCAACTGCTGCGTCTTTCTGCAGTGTGCAGACTGAACAGGAGGTCAGGGATCAAGACTGGGTGGAAGACGATGCAGGGGACGATGAGGTCCTAGACCCCACATGGAATGAAGGTCGTGCCACTGACTTTCACAGTTCGGAGGAAGAGGCAGTGGTGAGACCGAGCCAACAGCGTAGCAAAAGAGGGAGCAGTGGGCAAAAGCAGAACACCCGCCGCCAAGAGACTCCGCCTGCTACTGACCGCCGCCATCTGGGACCGAGCACCCCAAAGGCAGCTTCAAGGAGTTCCCTGGCATGGCACTTCTTCAAACAATGTGCTGACGACAAGACCCGAGTGGTTTGCACGCTGTGCCATCAGAGCCTGAAGCGAGGCATTAACGTTCTGAACCTGAGCACAACCTGCATGACCAGGCACCTGCATGCAAAGCATGAACTGCAGTGGAGTAAACACCTTAAAACCAAGGAAGTCACTCAGGCTCCCCCTGCTACCTCTTCTGCTGCTGCCGCCTCGGCCTATTCTGCTGCTGCCGCCTCGGCCTCTTCCTCCGCCTCTGGAGGAACGTTGGCACCTGCCGCCCAGCAAACAGGGGATGTACCACCAACACCACCACCACCACCTCCGTCACCAAGCGTCTCAACCATGTCACACGCCAGCGTTCAGCTCTCCATCTCACAAACATTTGATAGAAAGCGTAAATTCCCACCTAGCCACCCTCGATCCCTGGCCCTGAATGCCAGCATTTCTAAACTACTGGCCTATGAAATGCTGTCATTTAGGCTGGTGGACACAGACAGCTTCAAACAGCTCATGTCGCTTGCTGTCCCACAGTATGTTGTTCCCAGCCGGCACTACTTCTCCAAGAGAGCCGTGCCTTCCCTGCACAACCAAGTATCCGATAAAATCAAGTGTGCACTGCGCAACGCCATCTGTGGCAAGGTCCACCTAACCACAGATACGTGGACCAGTAAGCACGGCCAGGGACGCTATATCTCCCTAACTGCACACTGGGTAAATGTAGTGGCAGCTGGGCCCCAGGCGGAGAGCTGTTTGGCGCACGTCCTTCCGCCGCCAAGGATCGCAGGGCAACATTCTTTGCCTCCTGTTGCCACCTCCTCCTTCTCGTCTTTCTCCTCCTCTTCTTCCACCTGCTCATCCAGTCAGCCACACACCTTCACCACCAACTTCAGCACAGCCCGGGGTAAACGTCAGCAGGCCATTCTGAAACTCATATGTTTGGGGGACAGGCCCCACACCGCACAGGAGTTGTGGCGGGGTATAGAACAACAGACCGACGAGTGGTTGCTGCCGGTGAGCCTCAAGCCCGGCCTGGTGGTGTGTGATAATGGGCGAAATCTCGTTGCAGCTCTGGGACTAGCCAATTTGACGCACATCCCTTGCTTGGCGCATGTGCTGAATTTGGTGGTGCAGAAGTTCATTCACAACTACCCCGACATGTCAGAGCTGCTGCATAAAGTGCGGGCCGTCTGTTCGCGCTTCCGGCGTTCACATCCTGCTGCTGCTCGCCTGTCTGCGCTACAGCGTAACTTCGGCCTTCCCGCTCACCGCCTCATATGCGACGTGCCCACCAGGTGGAACTCCACCTTGCACATGCTGGACAGACTGTGCGAGCAGCAGCAGGCCATAGTGGAGTTTCAGCTGCAGCACGCACGGGTCAGTCGCACTACAGAACAGCACCACTTCACCACCAATGACTGGGCCTCCATGCGAGACCTGTGTGCCCTGTTGCGCTGTTTCGAGTACTCCACCAACATGGCCAGTGGCGATGACACCGTTATCAGCGTTACAATACCACTTCTATGTCTCCTTGAGAAAACACTTAGGGCGATGATGGAAGAGGAGGTGGCCCAGGAGGAGGAGGAGGAGGAGGAGGAAGAGGGGTCATTTTTAGCACTTTCAGGCCAGTCTCTTCGAAGTGACTCAGAGGGAGGTTTTTGGCAACAGCAGAGGCCAGGTACAAATGTGGCCAGACAGGGCCCACTACTGGAGGACGAGGAGGACGAGGATGAGGAGGAGGTGGAGGAGGATGAGGATGAAGCATGGTCACAGCGGGGTGGCACCCAACGCAGCTCGGGTCCATCACTGGTGCGTGGCTGGGGGAAAGGCAGGACGATGACGATACGCCTCCCACAGAGGACAGCTTGTCCTTATCCCTGGGCAGCCTGGCACACATGAGCGACTACATGCTGCAGTGCCTGCGCAACGACAGCAGAGTTGCCCACATTTTAACCTGTGCGGACTACTGGGTTGCCACCCTGCTGGATCCACGCTACAAAGACAATGTGCCCACCTTACTTCCTGCACTGGAGCGTGATAGGAAGATGCGCGAGTACAAGCGCACGTTGGTAGACGCGCTACTGAGAGCATTCCCAAATGTCACAGGGGAACAAGTGGAAGCCCAAGGCCAAGGCAGAGGAGGAGCAAGAGGTCGCCAAGGCAGCTGTGTCACGGCCAGCTCCTCTGAGGGCAGGGTTAGCATGGCAGAGATGTGGAAAACTTTTGTCAACACGCCACAGCTAACTGCACCACCACCTGATACGCAACGTGTTAGCAGGAGGCAACATTTCACTAACATGGTGGAACAGTACGTGTGCACACCCCTCCACGTACTGACTGATGGTTCGGCCCCATTCAACTTCTGGGTCTCTAAATTGTCCACGTGGCCAGAGCTAGCCTTTTATGCCTTGGAGGTGCTGGCCTGCCCGGCAGCCAGCGTTTTGTCTGAACGTGTATTCAGCACGGCAGGGGGCGTCATTACAGACAAACGCAGCCGCCTGTCTACAGCCAATGTGGACAAGCTGACGTTCATAAAAATGAACCAGGCATGGATCCCACAGGACCTGTCCGTCCCTTGTCCAGATTAGACATTAACTACCTCCCCATAACCATATATTATTGGACTCCAGGGCACTTCCTCATTCAATCCTATTTTTATTTTCATTTTACCATTATATTGCGATGCTACCCAAAGTTGAATGAACCTCTCCTCTGCCTGTGTGCTAGGCCTAAATATATGCCAATGGACTGTTGCAGTGGTGGCTGACATGAAGCCTGATTCTCTGCTATGACATGCAGACTAATTCTCTGCTGACATGAAGCCAGATTGTCTGTTACGGGACCTCTCTCCTCTGCCTGGGTGCTGGGCCTAAATTTATGACAATGGACTGTTGCAGTGGTGGCTGACGTGAAGCCTCATTCTCTGCTATGACATGCAGACTGATTCTCTGCTGACATGAAGCCAGATTGTCTGTTACGGGACCTCTCTCCTCTGCCTGTGTGCTAGGCCTAAATATATGCCAATGGACTGTTGCAGTGGTGGCTGACGTGAAGCCTGATTCTCTGCTATGACATGCAGACTGATTCTCTGCTGACATGAAGCCAGATCCTCTGTTACGGGACCTCTCTCCTCTGCCTGTGTGTGTGCTGGGCCTAAATATATGCCAATGGACTGTTGCAGTGGTGGCTGACGTGAAGCCTCATTCTCTGCTATGACATGCAGACTAATTCTCTGCTGACATGAAGACAGATTCTCTGTTACGGGACCTCCCTCCTCTGCCTGGGTGCTGGGCCTAAATATATGCCAATGGACTGTTGCAGTGGTGGGTGACGTGAAGCCTCATTCTCTGCTATGACATGCAGACTAATTCTCTGCTGACATGAAGCCAGATTGTCTGTTACGGGACCTCTCTCCTCTGCCTGTGTGTGTGCTGGGCCTAAATATATGCCAATGGACTGTTGCAGTGGTGGCTGACGTGAAGCCTCATTCTCTGCTATGACATGCAGACTAATTCTCTGCTGACATGAAGACAGATTCTCTGTTACGGGACCTCTCTCCTCTGCCTGTGTGTGTGCTGGGCCTAAATATATGCCAATGGACTGTTGCAGTGGTGGCTGACGTGAAGCCTCATTCTCTGCTATGACATGCAGACTAATTCTCTGCTGACATGAAGACAGATTCTCTGTTACGGGACCTCCCTCCTCTGCCTGGGTGCTGGGCCTAAATATATGCCAATGGACTGTTGCAGTGGTGGGTGACGTGAAGCCTGATTCTCTGCTATGACATGCAGACTAATTCTCTGCTGACATGAAGACAGATTCTCTGTTACGGGACCTCTCTCCTCTGCCTGTGTGTGTGCTGGGCCTAAATATATGCCAATGGACTGTTGCAGTGGTGGCTGACGTGAAGCCTCATTCTCTGCTATGACATGCAGACTAATTCTCTGCTGACATGAAGACAGATTGTCTGTTACGGGACCTCTCTGCTCTGCCTGTGTGCTAGGCCTAAATATATGCCAATGGACTGTTGCAGTGGTGGCTGACGTGAAGCCTCATTCTCTGCTATGACATGCAGACTAATTCTCTGCTGACATGAAGCCAGATTGTCTGTTACGGGACCTCTCTCCTCTGCCTGGGTGCTGGGCCTAAATTTATGACAATGGACTGTTGCAGTGGTGGCTGACGTGAAGCCTGATTCTCTGCTATGACATGCAGACTGATTCTCTGCTGACATGAAGCCAGATCCTCTGTTACGGGACCTCTCTCCTCTGCCTGTGTGTGTGCTGGGCCTAAATATATGCCAATGGACTGTTGCAGTGGTGGCTGACGTGAAGCCTCATTCTCTGCTATGACATGCAGACTAATTCTCTGCTGACATGAAGACAGATTCTCTGTTACGGGACCTCCCTCCTCTGCCTGGGTGCTGGGCCTAAATATATGCCAATGGACTGTTGCAGTGGTGGCTGACGTGAAGCCTCATTCTCTGCTATGACATGCAGACTAATTCTCTGCTGACATGAAGACAGATTCTCTGTTACGGGACCTCTCTCCTCTGCCTGGGTGCCGGGGCCTAAATATCTGAGAATGGACTGTTCCAGTGGTGGGTGACGGGAAGCCAGATTCTCTGCTATGGAACCTCTCTCCAATTGATTTTGGTTAATTTTTATTTATTTAATTTTTAATTTAATTCATTTCCCTATCCACATTTGTTTGCAGGGGATTTACCTACATGTTGCTGCCTTTTGCAGCCCTCTAGCTCTTTCCTGGGCTGTTTTACAGCCTTTTTAGTGCCGAAAAGTTCGGGTCCCCATTGACTTCAATGGGGTTCGGGTTCGGGACGAAGTTCGGATCGGGTTCGGATCCCGAACCCGAACATTTCCGGGATGTTCGGCCGAACTTCTCGAACCCGAACATCCAGGTGTTCGCTCAACTCTAATCATAATCACTTAATTTTCTGTAATAGTGATAAAAAAAAATGCCTACTACCTCATATTGAGGGAATCTCAAACAGAGGCGTATTTACTCAGCATATCATTAAATTGTGTGTATTTAAGCTCAAGTAAGCAACCCCTCACACACACAATTTCTGTCAGTGTATTGCTTGTTGAGCCCACAGCTATTTCAGTTTGGGGAGAGATGAATAAAGCCTAGTGTTGAGTGAGCACCAAAGTGCTCGTGTGCTTGAGTAGAACACTTTGCGATGCTCGGGTGTTCTACTGAGCACAATAGAAGAACCCCAGGCCCCCCCCTGTTCTAAAGCGGGGAGGGAGTCGGGACTCTAGTTCAGCTTAGGAGTCCCTGCTTTGACTCCATTTATAGCTATATCCATATATGGAGTCAGTGCTTGGGGACACCCCAGTGTATTTAAATCTAATTTCTGAAAAGTTTCTGCCAGGATTTAAACTCCCAACATTGTACATTAGAGGCAAGGACCTTATCCACTCAGCTATAAAGCTGAATGCTAAACAGTGTCAGAAAAACCTCATAGCAGTTTCTGATTTAGTGAGTATTCCTATTCAGCAGAAGACTTATTTTATATTTCTGTGCAGGTTAACATGTAGTTGTATAGTGTAGTGGTTAACATCGTTCTTCTAATGTACAAGCTTGGGAGTTTGAATCCCGGCATAAACATTTCAGAAATAGAGATTAAATTTATATATTTTATATTATTTTTAGTAATTTTAAAAATGTATGGCACAAAATAAATGTGTAATTACAAAAAATATATATATATATATATATATATATATTTAGATAAAATCACACTTCTGATATATATGAATGCATATTATGTGGGAAACTACTACTGATGTTTTTAGCCATAATGTATTTACATATATTGTAATATATTATATATTCTAAATATAAAATAATAACTATGGCTAAAAACGTGTATATATATATATATATATATATATATGTATTCGGATATTTTTTTTTGCCGGGATTTAAACTCCCATGCTTGTACATTAAAAGCAAGGGTGCTAACCACTATACTATAAAGATAAAGCTACATGTTAACCTGCACAAAAATATACAACAAGTCTTCTGCTGAATAGGAATACTCACTAAATCAGAAACTACTATGAGGTTTTTGTGACACAGTTAAGCATTCAGCTTTAGAGCTGAGTGGATAAGGTCCTTGCTGCTAATGTAAAAAAGGGTTGTGAGTTCAAATCCTGGCAGAAACTTTTCAGAAATAGATGCTAAATTACATTAAAATACATTGACTCAAGCACACGTGGTGGTTGACCGAGCATGCTCACTCAACACTAATAAAGCCTCATTCACATGTCAGTGTTTCACATACGTGTTCTCCATGGAAAGCACACGTTTTAATGTGTGTATTCAGACATCAGTGTTTTAGCACTTTCCGTGAGTCCACGTTTTTAGCACAGATGCCTGCTTTGTTTTGTCTGTGTTCACGATTCCATCACGTCCATTATAGTCTATGGGTCCGTGAAAACCACGGATGCAACACATATGCCATCCATGGTGCATCCGTGTTTCACGTATCATTAAGAAGAGAAGATTTGAAAATTATTTTTCTTCTGTTCAGTGGCAGTGAAACACAAATGGCACACGGACAGCAAAAAACTGACACATGGTCCCAACACAGATCCTTCACGGACAGCTTCACAGATGCATAACTGACCACCTTTGCACAGATTTGAGCACAAACATGGACATGTGAATGAGGCTTATGGTTCAATTTGTTTTTATTGAAAACCATGTAAGCTTAGACATATGTAACATATGAAAGTTTCTGAATTACATATCATATCAGCGTACAGATATAAAGTCAAAAATCATCAATACAAGATGTCAGGGGGGGAGGGGAGGAAGGGGGGGAGGAAAGGTAGTGTACTAGTAGTCCAGACAAGATTCTATTGAAGCCAGACTAGACAGAGTGAGTTAAGTAATAGAACCTGAGGTTAACCAACCCGAAAAACCCGCCGAAGCACGGAATTGATACCAGGCTTCCCATTGTTTAGCGTGTGCAACGCCAGAACCCTGGTCTTCGGCACCCAACTCTTCCAGGTGCGCCAAAGAATCCAAAGCTCCAACCCAGGTCACTCTGAGGAGACTTTCTGTTGAGCGCCAAACTCAAGGAATTATTTGGCGCATTGCTATAATAAAGAATCTGAGAATGCCTTTCCCGACCACCTTAATTCTGCCCGAGTAAACTGAGAGAAGAGCTAACATGAGGAGATATAGGTGTACGGACTTTGTGTAGATGGTCATGAAGTGAGAATACATCGCGCCATAGTGTTGCTACTCCTGGACACTCCCACCAAATGTGTATCATAGTGCCTCTAGAATTCAAACACCTCCAGCAAGTGTCCGGAACAGCGGGGTAAAATTGGCTGAGCTTGGCCGGGGTCCTATACCACCTAGACCAGATCTTGTTGTTGAGTTCCTGGATCTTACAGGAGATCGAGGACTTATGAGTGAATAGAAGAGATCTCTTCCATTGATCAGGCGTTAGGGTATATCCCAACTCAGATTCCCATGATTGCATAATTTCCTTAGCCGGAGCAGGGAATTCTTCCGTGTCATCCCCGATCTCTCCCGAGTTCAGAATGGCATATATAAGAGATATAGAATGCCCGGGAGCAGAAGTAGCTAGGCATAGTTTCTCAAAGTCAAATAAGGAGGATTGTAGTTGCATACCGGGTGCCAGAGATCCAGTGAAACTGCGTAGTTGTAAGTAGTGGAACCAACGCCCTGGTGAGTCAGGGATAAGGTGTCCTAGGTCTTTAAGCTCCTTAATCCCTCTGTCATAATATATGTCTTTGACCCTGATCTGAGGCTTGGAGTGTAACTCGAGAGATGGTAGGGCTGACAGTGTGGCAGGCATCAGCGGATGACCAGATATGTTTGTGAGTGGCCCAGAGATCGTGGTCAATCGGGCCGTGGAGGCAAACCTAGTCCATATATCTACTAAGGAAGATAGGAAAGGCGATAGCCTTTGGATGGGTATATGGGTTAGGGTGCTTGTCGGGAACCAAAAAATGCCTGGAACTAGACCAGGGGCTAGAGCGTGTTCTAGTTCGACCCATAGCTTTCTCTCAAGGTTGTGGGTGAGATCAATCACGCAGTTGGCAACCGCCGCTCTGTAGTATGATAGGAAGTCAGGCAAACCCGTCCCCCCGTGTTCCTTGGATCTAATCATAAGATTGTAGCTCAGTCTGGCCTTGGACCTACCCCAAATAAAGCAGGAAGCAAGTTTCCTTAGTCGTGCAAAATAAGAGACTGGGATCCGACAGGGGATTGTCTGGAATAGATATAGGAGTCTGGGTAGAACGCCAATTTTTAAGGTGTTTATTCTACCGAACCAGTATACATTTAAGGCTGACCAAGAACGCAGGTTATTTTCAATGGTGTGGAGTATAGGGAGGTAATTGAGCTCGAACAAGTGGGAAGTATCAGAAGAGAAGTAAGTTCCCAGGTGTTTAAGCTTATTTGGGGCCCATTTAAAAGAGAATGAGTCCTTAAGTGTGGTGACATCTCTGGAAGGGAGGGTGACATTTAAAAGTTCAGATTTTTGGATGTTGACTTTAAAGTTAGACAATGTCCCAAAAATCTGAAATTCCTTCAGAACTGAGGGGAGTCCAATTCTAGGTGATGTTAAGTATAACAGGAGATCGTCGGCAAACAGTGATAGTTTGTGTTCTACGTTGCCAATGTGAATGCCTTTAATTGCGTCATTGGCTCGCAGGGCATTAGCTAAGGATTCCCTAACAAGAATCTAAAGAAACGGGGAGAGGGGGCATCACTGTCGCGCTCCATTTGAGATAGGGAAGGGATCCGACAGAGTACCATTAACACGAACCCGAGCAGTAGGGCCAGAGTATAAGGCCATGATTCTATTAATCATCTTGGGACCTAACCCAATATGCGTCAAGGTCCTTTCCAGGAAGTGCCAACTGACCCTGTTGAAGGCCTTCTCTGCATCCACCGAGAGCAGGCACATAGGGATCTTTAGTTGTTTAGCTTTAGAGATCAGACTTATAGATTTAATGGTGTTGTCGCGGGCCTCACGTCCTAGAACAAATCCTACCTGCTCTCTATGAATACAATTTGGAATGTGGCGGTGTAATCTTAAGGCTATCATTTTGGCAAATATTAGTAATAATATCAAGTCGATATTAAGAAGGGAAATGGGCCTATAATTGGAGCAAAGGGAATGATCTTTGTCCAGTTTGGGGATAACTGTAATATGGGCCTGTAAGGTTTGAGATGGGAAAGGGCATGTGGCGGATATAGAATTGAATGCATCTAGAAGTATGGGGGTTAGGTCATCCGTGAAGTATTTGTAAAAACGTGCGGTCAACCCGTCTGGGCCTGGACTCTTCCCATTTTTGACAGGAGCTTTTAATGAGTGAGGCTTAAAGGTGACCCTTTACTCCCAGGAACAAAGGATCCAGCATACTGAAATTCATCTGAGAAACGAGCAGAAAACCCACATACTTATTAGACTGTTGTGTTGATTCCACCTAAATTAACATTAATAATTAATGTTGGGGAAAATATTAGCAAAGTACAGTAAATTAGTGGCATTGTTTTAGCAATATTTTCACCTAATAAGCAGTGGCTTTGGCTTTTAACTTAAATATTTTGTTTATATGTGATATAAGTGTTAATACTATGTGTATGCCATATAGCTAACATATATACGTGTTTTCTAATTAAATTCTGAACTGGCCCTCTCCTGCTGAAAGAGGACCTAATGTTACAGAATTGGATTTGGATCAGATGTGGCTACTGAACTGATTTACAGGGCTTCTTCACCCTTTAATTCCTATGCAGGAAGTTGGACTGCAGAGGAACCACCAGGCCGCTACCTCCTAGAGTAGTCTTTGTTTTAAACTGTAGCCAGGAAACAAAGCCGAAGTTAGGGCAGGCAACAAATGAATATCCCAGTAAACAGTCCAGTAAATAATTGACAGCACAGGGTCAGAAGGAGGACCAGGGAGAGGTCAGGTCAGGGGGCCTTGGGTCAAATCTGGTAACTGGGAGAGTTTGGTGCAGGGGCAGGCAAACAAAACAATAACTCACCTTTGCGGGAAACTACTTGACTAGAACCTATTGCTCAGGCACTTTCTAACAGAAGAAGGTGCCTTAAATAGCCTAAGGAGGTAAGTATGCACCCTATTGGCTGAGAGGGGCAGAGAAGGCGAACAGTAGACCTCAGTCTGCATAGTGGACAGAGCTGCATTACATCACATCTTATATATAGTTTGCTTTTAGCCCTTGTTATTATTCCCATTACCCTAGACTTTTCTGTCTTTATAATATAATAGACTTACCTGGACTGATTGATCCTTCCAAGTAGAAACTATTTTCATTACAAAAACATTTTCGGGATCAGGAAAACTGGAACCATTTTTATCTGTGTGGATGAACAAGTGAACAATACATATTTAATTAAGGCTAGAAAGTCAAGATAAGTGTGTCTATGATAGCCACCATGTGTATTGTTTTCACAAAGTTAAAGGGGTTGTCCGGGTTCAGAGCTGACCCTGGACATACCTCCATTTTCACCCAGGCAGCCCCCCTGACTTGAGCATCGGAGCAATTCATGCTCCGATGCTATCCTTTGCCCTGCGCTAAATCGTGGGCTGCCTGGGTGAAAATATGGGTATGTCCGGGTTCAGCTCTGAACCCGGACAACCCCTTTAACTGTGATGAAACACGTGTCATGGAGATAACCCCTTAATGATTAGCCTGAACTGGGTTAATTCAAGCAGAACAGGCCAATATTGTTTTTCATGAGTTGGGCTATGTGGCTGCAGAGTGAGGTTGTTTCTGATCTTAACTAAGACCAAGAACATTGGTCTTGTCATATAGTTGATCTAGCCAGAATAGGATCACCTTGATGTGAGAACTGCATGTACTGTTCTTGCAGCTCTCACTTCGTCCTATGGAGATGAGATGACTACATGGATGAGTCCCTGTATGAGTTTAGTAGCAGGGAATGATGATATTAATCCCTCATGTTATCTCTTCCATATCAATCATAGATCAAACATGCTCTCTGATTGTCATATACAGTATGATGAGGATCATATTGTTAAAAAAATGAATGAACAGGTGAGTGCTTGCTCATCTAATTGCTCCTCTGTGTCTAATTATTTGTTTAACCTCTGATTGTTAAATAAAAACATACATTGTGTTTGTAATGACACGTACTATAAACTTAAGGGGTTGTGCCAAGCTTAGAAGTTATCCTCTAGGGCAGGGGTGGGGAACCTACGACCCATGGGTCACATAGGGCGCCCCCGGGATAATTTAATGTGGCCCACGGCCCCCTGCCACAACATATTGCGAAAATGCTAATGACCGCTTCCATTATGGAAGCGATCATTAGCATGCGGGAGGCACAGGAAGGTGAGAACTGCACTGTCTGTACTCACCTTCCCTGGCCTTCTTCCAGCCCTGCACTGTGCCCTGACACATACAGTGTCAAGATGTGGTACACATAGACACGCACTATAACCTGCAGCTGTGCACTGTCAGTTCACAGTACAGCACGGTGGGAAGAAGACCAGGGAGGGTAAGTGAATCTGCCAAAAGACAGCGCTGTACAGAGTTGGAGAGGTAAGTTTATTTATTTATTTTAAATGTCTGATCTTAGGTCTGATTGGGGCTGATCTGAAGCTAATGGAGGCTGGGTAGGGTCTTATGGGGGTCTGATCTGAGGCTGGGGGGTCTGGTTGGGGTCTAATCTGAGGCTGGGAGGTCTAATGGGAATCTGATCTGAGGTTGATGTAGGCTGAGAGGTCTGATAGGAGGCTGATTTCAGGCTGATGGAGGTGGGGGGGGGCAGATCTGAGGCTGAGAAAGGAACAAAGGCAGGGACAGTTGCAAAGAAAGAGGTAAGTGCAGTGGCAGGGAAAGTGAAAGCTGGGTGAACCTCTCTCTGGACCCCCCTGGGATGAGCTTGGCTGCCATTAATGCCAAATAAAGAACTAAACATGTGACATTTTCAACTTAAAAATTAGACTGCTATGTGTGGTCAAGATGGTGCCTGTACTATATGTAATATATATAGTGCAGGTGCCATTTTGTGCTGCAAAAATACAGAGCTCTAGATTTTTTTTATTGAAGCGCAATTTCTGTAACTTACCCCTAAGTCCCTTATATGTTTGACCAAATACAGCAGTCAAATTTTTAAGTTGAGAATTTTGCATGGCCCCTGAACGATGTTACCCCTGCTCTTGGGGATAATTAATTGATTCCTGGGGGTTTGACCCCTGGGGATCACGCCAATCCTTTGAACAGTGGTCCCTTTCAGTGATGTCCAGTTCGCATTGTTCGCGCGTGAACACATGCGAGCTGCGATCTTTTCTCACAAGTCCGGAGAGGCATGGGTAAACAAATGCAGTCACCGGGAGCAGGCAGTTCCAAGGACAGCCGCCGGGGGCCTTCATCGGGCTGTTCTCGGAACTGCCTGCTCCCGCGGACCGCATTTGTTTTCAGACCAGCTCGCGCACAGGCACAGGTAAGGGCTTACCTGTGCCTCAGCGGACTTGTGAGAAAAGATGGCAGCTCGCGTGTGTTCTCGGGCGAACAATGCGAACTGACCATCACTGGTCCCTTTCCCCCATTTTGATGGAGTTGCAGGTCAAGCAACCACTCAATTCATTCTCTAGGGGACTGCCGAAGATATCAGAATACAGCGCTCGGCTATATCCTGTGATCCCATAGAGGATGAATGGAGTGACAAGGCGCACGCTCGACCTGATACTCCATCAGTCTATGGGAATGAGACCCCTTTTTTGGGATCAAATAATTTATTGGTCACGTCACAGTAAACACAATGAAAAAAAAGGAAATAAATTATCTTGTAAAAAGGAAATATAATTTGTTTTGATTGTGCAAGGAGTATCACATAATAAAAATTATATAAGCTTGCCATCATTGTAATTTTACTGAATCATGCAATACAGTTATTATTTTATTTATACTACCAAGTGAATGCTTTAAAAATAAAATCCCCAAAAAACTATGTTTTATCCTACACCCAAATAAATTATAATTATTTAATACATTGTGTGTACCCCAGAATTCTTCCTATAAAAACTACAACTCATCCCACAAAATGAAAGGTCTTATATAGCTACATTGAAGAAAAAATAATGGAATGATGATGGAAATAAATCACTGGTCCTACCATTACGAAAGGTCATCAATAGCAGATTGGTGGGGGTCTGACTCCTGGCACCCTTGCCATCCAGCTGTTCTTCAGTAGCTCTAATTCTGGAAATGGGAGCTGGAACTACGCAGCTCAGTTCACTTCTACGGCAGCAACTCTGCAGTACCTAGTTCCAGCCACTACACAATGGACAGAGCTGTGTAATACTGACACCGGAGCCACTGCAGAACAGCTGATTGACAGGAGAGTTAGGAGTCGGATAGCTGCTGATCTGATATTAAGTTAATAGTGATGAACGGCAGGGGCTATATTCGAATTTGCGATATTTCACTAATATTTGGGTGAATATTCGTCATATATTCGCAAATTCAAGATTATTTTCTTCATTGCGAGAAATCGGCAATGTAATATTCGCATAATGGCAGGTCTGCATGTATGTATGGACAGCAGATCCTATCACACTACCTAACACACAGCACTGCAACAGCTACACTATATCAGGATATAACCTACACTGACTATCTCCCACTAACTATCTGTATTACATATATAAGCTATCTAACTATCTATCTAATGTAGTGTGGAAAGACACTACTCTCTTTCTCAGAACTTTAAAAAAAACCTGTAGAAAATGGCTGCTGGGGAGGTTCTTATATAGTAAGGGGCGGGCAGCTTTCCTATTGGTTGCTAGGGATGTTGCTAAGCTCAGACAAAGACATTGCAGCCTTCTCATTGGCCCACAAGCAAGAAGGGAGGTTACTGATGAAAAAAAAAATCTAGAATATTCGAAAATTACAAATATATCACTATATTCAAAATATTTGTGAATTCTCGAAGTGCTGATATTTGTAAATTAATATTCGCAATTCGAATATGTGCACCTAACACTATAAAGGATAGGCCATCAATATAAGAGTTCTGGAGAACCCCTTTAAAATTGTCTTTCCCCATGATTAATGTAAAAAATTATCATCAGACATCATGTAGCACATGGCAGTTTCTTTCTAACAAAGCTAGAGCTCAGGAGGTGGGTCCATTCTGCTGCAGCTCTCTTCCTTTAACTGTCACAGCCTCTAGCAGTAGATAGGGTTGGTGGCAGTTGTCTCACCCTGCTGATTGTTGACATTCCCCGCAGTGAGTCCAGTCGCTGCTGTTTTGATTCATTCCTGTGTCCCCTTGGAGTGGAACAGTGTTATACTGTGGACCGGGAAAGTATAGGTTCGCAAGCAGATCATTTCAAACAGGAATTCCTGCTGGTCGGGAGAAGGCATTAAAGAACCTTCTCCATGCAGCACACAAAGGATGGTGTGATATTATTCTGGGAAACCAGGGTCTCAGATCGATACAAATAACACTGTTGTGCTCAAGGTTTTCGGTGGGGCTGTGTTATACTGGGGACTAGTCAGCCCAATGCCTTTCTCTTAATGGGTCAAAGGTATAGGGGCTGTGGTAGTGCAACTAACTGCACCGGAGGGAAGAAATCCCCCAGGAGCACCTGGTATTTTATTCTGTCATAGGTATATTTACTATGGAGCAGAGGAAAAACCCAGATGCCACAGAAGATACAGTCATCTGCCCTGACACTCATGAGGTTCCTGAGGTAGAGGTGTTCGGGTGGAAAAACCTGTCAGGATCCACATTTTTAGAGGTGTTCGGGTGGAAGAACCTGTCAGGATCCACATTTTTAGAGGAGTTCGGGTGGAAGAACCTATCCGGATCCATCCCCTGGTTCTGGTTATCGTTATCCACATGGGACTATGCCTTGGAGGCTCTAGAGACTGGTTGACCAACTGAACAAGAACCAGACGGCACCTTACGAACTTAACCGCCGGAGGCTCAGGAATAAATCTCACCAAAGTCCTGAAGCCTAAGATCCAAGGGACATGTCAGTTTGTGTGGGGGGTTTAGGATTAAAAATCTAATTATCCTGAGACCCCATGAAATGGATATTGAACTGGTTCATATGAGGTTTTGGGAGGTACATCCTATACCTTCCTGAGACCTCATAGTATTGTGTCATAAATGTCCTCGGGTTTAGGTGGGTTGGGGAAGGGGAACTGTGTAAATAAACATATATTTTGTGTGAAAGGGGATAAGACTAGGGCATGACAGGGACAGGCCCCCTCTGTTTGCCTTTTGCCACCTTGAACCCTGGAACGGTGAAGTTCATAAGGGAGGGGCTGGATGTGTAGTGTGGCTCTAGATGGGTGATGTCTAGGTGCCTAAGGATCAGTGTGCACTACAGTTCTTCCTGAACTATCACCAAGGAGGGGGTTAAGGGGGCAAATATATTTAAACTTTTTCCCAAAAAATATTGTCGTATTACCGACAACAGGGGGATTGTTGAGTATATATATATATATATATATATATATGCAAACTTTCGTGCATGTATGATATATATGCATACACATTATAGGATGATGTGCGCAGATGTGCCCAACATCTGCGCACATCTATCCTTAGCATTCCACGGGGGATCATTGTTGGCCCCTGTGGGGAATATGTGCCCCTTATATGTCCCTTTTATAAATATGTGCCCCCACATGTGTCCCCTTATAGTATTTGTCCCCTTATATCCATAGGAAATATGTCACCTAAAACCAGAGGTATCATCAGTGTGAATGTGCCCCAAGCATTCACACTGATGCCATCTGATTAATTGCATCAGAATGACCGGACAAGAGTCCAGTCATCCTGTATGCTTCAAAGAACTCCGAATCAATAGAATCCAGCGCCGCTGGAGATAATTATGCATAATATTATGGACATTACTATAGCGCTGTCCGAAATGCCAAATGTTACAGCCGGGAGATCAAAGGCTTCTCCCGCCTGTCAGGAAGCGGCGCGCCCCCGACACGCTCGTGCAGGGACGCGCGGGCTGGCACAGTGATGTAATCTTACTGCGCTGCCCCACGTGTCCCTGATGGTGGCGTGCGCCACAGTGTGGGCAGTGCAGCAGTGCGGGCCGCCGGACATAAATATCCGGTGGCCCCTGCACTGGACAGAAAAGCCGAGCCGCCCCCCTGAAGAGGATCCCCCTGGACAACGAGCATACCTGGAGGGCTGAGTACCACTATCCCACCAACGATTAACCCTTATTTTATTCTATTCCCCAGACCACTATCCCACCAATGATTAACCCTTATTTTATCCTATGCCCCATACCACTATCCCACCTACGATCAACCCTTACCACACATCCCGACCTCTACCCACTACCTGCCCATATTCTCCCTGATTACCCCCACTATTCCCTTGCCTGCTGTACCCCTCCACCAACGATCACCCCTATCTCTACCAACTCTCCCTGATAAACCCTTATCCCTGCCACCTCTACCCCTGTTCCTACCATTACCCCCTACTATTCCCCAGCCTGCTGTACCCCTACCCTTTACCCCTGGACCACCAACACCCTAACCCTATAGGAGCATCTCTGCTCCCTATACTGGGTTAACCCCTGCAACCTGTGTCTGTGGCCTGCATTTACCCTTGCAGCGCCACCGTAAACCCTTCATTCATAGGGATAGTTTTTAGTCCAGGTTGGGTGGGCTGCTAATGTATGTATGTGTGTGTACTGTATAGTTAGCTTGTGGGTGGAACTTGGGATTGAATAGTGTATTTAGTGCTGTATTTATAGTACTGTATTGTTAGTGCTTTGCGTACGTTGTGTACTGTAGGATAATAAATATTGTGTGTTATTTGTACCTACTGTTACTAGCAGTAGTTAGTTCAGTAAGGCGCATGCATCTAATATAGTGATTAGCGTAAGGCAAGGTGAAAGTATAGTGTTATTAATATAAAGGTCTAAATAGGCAGAGTCATCGGTAGACGGTCCCTCCTATTTATGAATTATTGATATTTGCATAAATATTGGCAATTAATATTCCCCCTTTACACCATATCTCCTAATGAAGAGTGCCTAAATGGTGTGAGATGCAGAATTCTTTAAAAAATCAGACCACTGTCCGGCGCTGCAGGCATGAAGATAAGTCCTTGGAGTGAATAGGATTCTTTTTATTATAGTCAACGCGTTTCAGGGGCAAAGAGCCCCCTTCATCAGGACAATATACAGAATGAACATACACTTGTGATCAGGATATTTAAAACGCTGTTTTGGCGGGTTAAAAGGGGGAGGTACAGGGGGTGGGGTGGGCGTGCTTAGTATAATGAGCCTAATTGCCAGTGTCTCAAATGATCCGTGGCAATTATTGTTAAATGTCCAATCATTTCTGCAGCATACAAAACTAGGTAGCGCAGAGTCAAGCGCTTCACAGTCTGGTCCACTGTGATATTACATTGTTGCGATCGTACATTCAATAATACATATAATGATACTAATACATTGTATAGCTGCATGTAATGATACTTCTAGTGGTGCGTGCCCCGCACTAGGTCAGCACCGCACTGAACATTATGCTTTCACATAGAGCTGAGGGCATATCATGCTCCCCGCTTTGGCTATGTAGCGTGCGCCTGTCGGGTATTCAAATTGTTCAAGCAGGATCTCCCGGCTTCTCCTGCATGCTGTGACCCTCAGCGCTGCCTGATCTCTCAGACCCGGACACAGATCGATATGGTATAGCGCTGATATTAATTTAGTTCTTCCATATTCATTAGTGTGGTCACTTATGGAGACTTATCGATTCTTTATTCCCAAGGATTGGCATGATTTGAATATATGTGGTAGATGGGATATTTAAAAAAAAAAAAAAAAAAAACGCCCGGCTATGGGGTACATTTATCATCCTATGTTAATCGCTTGCACGCGGTATAGGAATATAGATGATACTATTTAAAACCTTTTTATGACCACCTATGGTCTTTTTAGGGGAAGTAGATAAAATCTATTTAAAAGAGTAAAGGAAACTCTTAAATAATACATGGTCCATAGTAAGTTAAAAAATATATATATATAAAATCTGTTGGTATTACACTGATGACTATCGCTGTAATCTCCAAGCTGTCATTATGTACCTCTAATTATAATTTAATGGATCTATAGATCTCTAACTAATTCCTTATTTGTAGGCATAGGGGATGTAATACAATAAGGCAGGCTTGTAGTTCAATATATGGATCTGTAGGGTAATAGCTAATAGGGGAAAATTAATAATGGCAGAAATAATATTAATAATAATAAGAATAGTAAAAAATAATTAATAGCTGCGTATGGATGATATATACGTGATTAGGTCTGTCTATAGGTATTGTATAGGTGTTGTGGTATATATTACCCATAATTCAATCGTTATATTATTAGTTCTCTGAGGTATTAAACAGATATGTATCTCTCTATATATACATGCATAGAAGTACACATATGCACACAATCGTATATCGGTGTCTGTCTGGGCGCCTAGGCGGAATTGATACGTATTGGCCAATATATGTATGTTGTTTATCATAAGATGGTCTCATTGATTTCGTTCAAGCCTCGTGGGCTCAGTGTGTCTAATTGATACATCCAATACACTTCCCTTTTTTGTAATTTTTCAAACCGGTTAAAAGGGTTCTCCGGTATGAAATCAATTGGGGTGATTTTAATCTCATGTTTTTCTTTTTCCGGTGTGGATGCACAATGTCTGGACACCCCATGTTTCAAATACTGTTTGCGGATATTGTACCTGTGTTGGTTCACCCGGCAGTGAAAGGCTTGTGTAGTGCGGCCTACGTATTGCAGGCCGCATCTGCATTCGATGAGGTAAATGACATAGGTAGAATGGCAGGTGAGGTGATGTTTTATGGGGAATGATGTGCCATTGCAGTTGGAGGTAAAGGACGTCTGTTTGTGCGTGATGATTTTGCAACATAGGCAGTTCTTGGCTCCACACCTATAGCTCCCTTTTTTGTTTTCTTCCCCTTTCCCTCTGCTTGGTTCGCCTACTTTTATTGTTTGGGTGTGTTGTTTGGGTTTGCTTGGGGCTAGTATATTTTTTATGGTTGGTGCTCGTCTGTAAGTAATTTTCGGTATGGTGGGTAGGTATTTTGCTATATATGGATCTTGACAAAGAATATGCCAATGGTTTTTCAAGATTTTTTGTATCTGTCTATTGGATGTGTTGTATTGTGTAATGAACCGGACTATTTCATTAGGATCCTGTTGTTTGGTGGTGATCGATAGGCATTCCTCTTGTGTCTGTAGGCTGCTCTTTTTTATAGCGTCTTTAACTAGTTTTTTGGGGTAGCCCTTATCACGGAACCTATTCTCAAGAATTTTGGTCTGGGTTCTGAAGTCCTCATTTTTAGTACAGTTACGTCTCATCCTTTTGCATTGGCTGTAGGGTATATTCTGAAGCCACTTCTTGTGGTGGAAGCTGGAATAGTGGATGTAGCTATTGGTGTCCACTGATTTGAAATATGTTTTTGTGCTTAGGTGGTTGTTATGGCATGAGATAATGATATCCAGAAATTCTATCTCAGTTTTATTGTAATTTGGAGTGAAGGAGATTCCCCAGTTTGTGTTATTGAGGGAGTTACAGAAAACTTTCGCTGAATCTTCATTCCCATTCCAGATAATGAACAAGTCAGCGATATATCTTTTGTAATACACGATCTGTTTGTGGCATGCCGGGTGGTGGGTGATGATTTTTTCTTCAAATTCACCCATAAATAGGTTTGCGAACGCCGGCGCTACTCGCGTACCCATAGCGGTTCCTTTACGCTGATGGTAGACCGTGTTGTGGTAGATGAAGTAATTGTTCTGGAGAATGAAGCGTAAGCGTTCCAGAAGAAATTCTATTTGGGCCGATGTCAGTGTGTCATCTTTTTGTAATGTTGTTTTTACGCATTCTATTCCTATGTCGTGTTCGATATTCGAATAGAGCGCCGTCACATCCATAGTGAGTAGGCCATATGTATCTTTCCACTCTATTTGTTTTAGTTCTCGGATGAGTTGGCTCGAATCATGTAGGTAGCTTGGTAATTTCTTTACGTATGGTTGTAAATATATATCCATGAACTGCGATAGGTTACTGGTGGCGCATTTCGTATTAGATACGATGGGTCTGCCGGGTGGATTTTGTATATTTTTGTGTATTTTGGGTAGGTGATAAAAATACGGGGTGCACGGTGTTTTGGGGAACAGAAAATTGCGTTCTTTTTTATTTATGTACCCTTTGTCATAAGCATTCTTCACGAGGGAATTTAGTTTCTTTGTGATTTCGGGGAATGGATCATTTGAAATGGGTTCATAGTAGTTGGTATCACTAAGAATATTTGGTGTGAGAAGTCTAAAAGCCCGGGCAAAACTCTTCTGGAATTCTGGGAAGAAGGTATGCAAATGACCTCTTAGCAAGCTCTGCCTCTAATGCCACCAGATGTAAGGTAGCTATCCTATAAGTCAAAAGACACTCTCCATAAGGAGATATGGTATTCCCCAAATCCTGACATAGTGCTCTAACCCAGTTAAGACAATACTCTCTGTTTGGCACTAATGTGGGGAAATCACCCTGAAACAGCTGCTGGCTTAATTATTATCTCAGTTATGTCTCAAGGCATGTTTAAAAGGTTGATCATTGACTTAAAGGATAGCTACCTTACATCTGGTGGCATTAGAATCAAAGCTTCCTAAGAGCTCATTTGCATAACCTTTTCCCTAATTTTCATTTTGGGATTACACCTTAAAATTTTGTGGGAACAAGTAAATAAATGGTGGCAACTTCTTATGAGACCTAGAGTCCAACCGGAAAAGGTACATTATGATTCAGCCATGTTCATTTCAATTGATGCAAATAACTCTCAACTGTTCACATGTTCAGCATGGATGTTGTCTAATTTGCTTCAGACAACATGCACACGACCATAATGCGATCCACAAACTACAGATGCAGAAAATATGGATACTTTCTGTGTACAATGCAGATTTTGATTGCTCCAGTCACTAGAAATGACTATTCTTCTCCACAATATGGACAAGAATAGGACATGTTTTATAATTTGTGGAACCGACATACACATAAGAACTTTTTTTTGTGGACTTACAGAAATTAATAGGTCCATACTCTATCAGTATAAAAAAAATGCAGATCAGACACTATTGCAATATACGGTCGTGTGCAGGATGTCTCAGATCATACACTTCTCTGCACTGAAAATGAAGAAATTATGGGGTATTTAATATAAAGGCAAAACATATAAAAACATAAAACAGCAAAACATTTTTGTATAGTATTATTATAAGTATTATTATAATTAATACACTCATAATCTCTACATAAATTAGATACATACCCTGCAAGATGTCTGAAAAAGCAGGAAATGAGGACGCAAAATGTTCTGTGCTTTTCCATTTGCCACGAGTAGACTCCATTTTCTCCTGACTGCAAAGAAACATATAATCTAGGTCTATAGAAGCATACTATATTACATTAAATACGCATTAAATAATAATGCATATTCAGTTAAAATCCTTAAATATGGCATCACTCCACTTCAAATATTCTGGGTTATAATAATGGGACTCCAGTTGGCATGGCCGTAGCAGCCAACCTCCACTCTGATCACCGATGCCACTATCTAGGTCCTATAGCACAATTAAAAGGGTGTCTTCCTCCTTACTCAACTCCTTGAGACTGCTGGAGAAAACCAAGTAGAAGCGTTTAGCCATCTCCAGAATCCCTATAGAGCTAAATGAGGCAGCAGCTGCTCTATTCAAGGAGCATTAGCCCCAGCCAGGGTCAGACTGGGGTTCTTAGGGCCCACCAGTAAAATGTATTTTGGGGGCCCACCGTACAGATATATTAAAATATTAACTGCTCACACAGCAGCAAGATGCTACCAGATGATTGAATATGGGGGGTCCCTGCAGCAACTTTGAAAATGTAGGTACTGGGGAAAAGAGGACACTGGCTAGCTTTCCTCTATATCTAGAAGTCATCTCAGCTCTGATCATGTCTATAATAATAAACTGGGGAGTTTCTGTAATAATATATCACTTTTTTATATGAACATAGGCTGGTTGAGGTGCTGTACATTGAATATATGTATGTAGTGCAGTAAGTCTACTGTGTTATGTGCCACTCGTGCAGGGGGTGGGAGACTAGGTGCTCACCTTACTCAGGGGCCCACCAGGTGATTCACCTGTACCCCTTGTGGGCCAGTCTGAGCCTGGCCCCAGCTCTCATAATTTTAGAGGCCCCAGCAGTCTGAAGCAGTGTTGATCGCAAATATTTTGATCGCAAATATTGGCACTTCGAGAATTTGCGAATATCTAGAATATAGTACTATAGCTTCGTAATCGCAAATATAAAAAAAAAAATTGTTCATCAGTACCCATGATACCTCACTGCTTCTTGCTTGTGGGACAAGGAGAAGGCTGCAATATCTTTGACTTTAGGAGTAGTGTTGATTGTGAATTGTATCCCAAATTTTTATTGCAAACTTTCCGATTGCCGATTATCTCACTCAAGAAAATAATAAACGGAGATCACAAATTCGCGAATATATGACGAATATTCCCCCAAATATTCTCAAAATATCCCAAATCACTGGTCTGAATCCTGCTTATGAATATGGGATACCTTGCCTTAAATGCATAACCCATTTAAAGTGATGCTCTGGATATTATTTCTAGCTTAGAATTGTTATGGAGTTATTCCCCATATTTCAGAACATTGAACGTTTTAAAATAGGGCACTTCTTTGATAGTATCTTAATAGGAACAAATGTATAAAATGTAAAACAAACATATATTTATATATGTGTTACCTGCCAGATCGACTGCTACACTTTGAATTTAAATCCATCATCAGTGATTTACTGACATATAATAACTTTTTTAGGAAGTGTAGAAGACTGTGAAGACCTATTGCATTTGTTGCGTAGCTCTCCAGCCGTTCCTTTTTGCTTTGTTGTTTCTGCACAGCGAGAGAATATTTTGCAGAGAGTTCAATCACTTTCTTTGACAATAGATTATGTGAATGTTCTCCAGTCATGTCATGGTTTATTTGATTCCACCCAGGTAACATCAAGCACAAGTGATCTATGCCTGATATCACTCCAAAAGTGACAGATCCCTGAAGCTTCAGGATGTCCAAATGTCTGATGCAGAAATTGTCCAAATCTTTGTCTATACCCCAAGGTATGAGACAGGAGAGTAGGAGTTTCGCAGTATCAGTAACCATGTTAACATCTATTTTTCCTGAAGACTGGCTCTTGTTTTTCTTGGCACTTTTGAACTTCTTGTGCCTTTTGATGCCACTACCTTCTTCGAGAAATCGGTTGATATTTTCTTTAGGGGTTGATTCAGGGACTGGCCCGTCCATCTGAAACAATGATCCAGCAGTTTTATTTCTTTTTAGTGTCAAAGGTCTTTTTTCAGAGGAACTTTTGGCAGTTTTCAGTGCATCATAGCTATGGAAAGAGTTTGCTGTCTTCAGTCCATTGGCTTGAGAGGTCTGTAAAAGTTTTAAAACTTTTTCCAGATCAAAGAGAAGTAAATGTAGACTGATGTTATAGGTAGATTGCACCGGCACAACAGTGAAAGGGCTGGAGGAGCAGCTGGAATCCGCAATCTAGGATGAAAAATATTTGACATAGTTAATTTTATGAAGTTGCTAATCTGAATATACAGAATGTCATTATAAAATTGGTATTCAGTAGTTCAATGTACAGTTAAGCTATTGGGCAAAAGCTTGTTTGACCAAGAACTATTCCCCCCATGCTCTTACACTCTGGGCTCAGCTGAGAGTGCATGCTTTCTCAAAAGAACAAAATGGTTGGGCATGTAGAAATCCAAAATGTCTGGCTCCTCTTTTCTGTAACGTCTGCAATAGAGGCAAGATTCAGGACATCTCAAGATGGTTGTACTGTCCAGCTGAAATTTAGAGGTACAGCTGTACCTGTGTAATGAGTTTGACTATCTTTAGAGTTAATTATGTCTAATCAGACTTGCAAAAAAACATTGTAAGATAAAATTATGGTTTTTTTCTTGCTTTCTTCACATATTGTCTACACGTGTGATTAAAAATTAGGGTATAATATTATTATTACGTAATAATTGTATTAATGGTAATTTAAATATGTCTCATTATTGGGTACTCAGGGCAAATTTACTAAGAAAATATGCCATAGATTGACACATACAGTTACAAAACATCTTAGACACTTTTTTTTCACCTGGCTCAGCATATGGGCATGGATTAGTGGAAATCAGGGTGTGGCTTAACTGGGTGTAGTTTAGTTGAAAGGGGAGTAAGCAACCAAGGGGAGTACACAAACGCACAAAGCAAACCAGATTGTAGGCAGTATAAAGTTAGACTTGATGCACCAAATTTATCGTCCAGCGTGAGGTGCGGTGATAAATCTGGTGCCTCTTTAGACTGTCTGGTCTAAGATTACACTGGTTAAATTTGGACAGTGTTAGTAAGTCTTCCCCTAATGGTCCCTTTACATGGGCAGACTATCAAGTCAATTATTAGGAATCAGTCCATATAAAAGTGCCACCTATCACCCAATGAACAAGCACATTTTTGTTCATCAGGTAAAAGCATTGTTTTTGAGGACAACAAAATCATTCTTTCTGGTCAGCAGATCATCTTACTGAACATTTATCTGCTGCCCTAAAACGATGAATATGTGCTGCAGCAATTGCTAACCCCCATATAGAGATGATGAATGTTGCATTTAAATTCAGCTTTTACCCCAGATCACAATCCGACAATTATCGGGAATGAACGGTTCATTCTCAATACTTGCCTGGGCATCAGCCAATATAAAGGGGCCTTTAGTCTTTATTTTCTTTATTTATCCAGTATCCCTTTAAATCTTCAAGGTCAAAAAAAAAAAATCCCATTTATCCTCCTATTTTCAGTCACTATTATAAAACTAAATGCAGTATTGTCTTATTTTAAATTATCAACCAAAAGAAATTAGTTACAACTCATTTTAGTAAGAAAACTAAATTTTTACATTGCTTCATTATTTTTCAAATGGTTATGCCAAGATGCTAATGGTAGAAGAAAGTGAGATGAATCATCTAGCACAGTGATGGTGAACCTATGGCACGGGTGCCAGAGGCGGCACTCGGAGCCCTCTCTGTGGGCACCCGCACCCTGGAAAAAGTCTATGGTGCGCCAATATGCCTTAGACTTTTCCTGCCATTCATCAGCGCAGGCGCACTATGAACAGCACAGGCAGCGCATTGTATGTAGGCAGGCTATTATAGCTAAATGGTAAATTACATGGAAGATACACTATACTGGACTGTAGGATTCAGGTTAAATTGCCATTTTGGCACATTGCGATAAATAAGTGGGTTTTGGGTTGCAGTTGCGGCACTCGGCCTCTAAAAGGTTCGCCATCACTGATCTAGCATGTTATAAAGACAGTGTGAAGTTGCCATCTATGAAGGGCCATATGCTTGGACCATCACTGATTCTCATATCCTAGGGATTCTTTCTCTACTGTACATGTTTATATTTCTTGAACATGTAATGTAAGTTAAAGAGTCCCTGTCACCTCTCCTGACATGCCTGTTTTAATAGCTTCATGCATTCCCCATGTAATAACAATTCTGGAAAATCTGTTCTTATGGCTCTATGTTTTGCCATTCCTCTATTATTTCTACTAGACGTTATGACTGAATTTCTAGCAGTCTGCAGTAAGGGTACATGGGGGTGGTAACAAGTTGGAGGGGGTTCCCCTGCACAGACTCATTTTATCCAATCAGCTTGGTTATTTTCAGACTGTGCAGGTACACCCCTCCAACCCCCCTGTACCCTTACTGCAGACTGCTAGCAATTCAGTCATAACTTCTAATAGAAATATTAAAGGAAAAACAGAACATAGAGACAAAAGAATAGACGTTCCAGAATTATTATTATTACATGGGAAATGCATGAAGCTATTAAAACAGGCATGTCAGGAGAGGCGACAGGTCCTCTTTAGGTATAGTAGATGGGTAATGGATTCAGGGATATTTTCTTACATTAAGAGTTGTAAAGGATTTTATTCCGCTAAGGATGGCCATACACTTTACATTACTTGTTCATCAGCCGGCTATTTCTCATGACTACCCCGAACATATGCACTTGTGGAGGTGGGATAAAGCTGCAGCCAAACATGTATGTCATATGAGAACAAAAAGATTGAGCATACTGAAACTCAACAGCATGATCCTTCTTTCCCGGACATTAACCATGGTGGAAATATTTCTGTGGGATAGGCCAACTGACATTAATGTGCAAGGCCAGCTTTAGATGATAAAAATTGGCTTCTGTCTCATAGGTGTCACCTTCTATTGTTCAGGGTCAACGCTGCAGGATATCAGGTTTAAAATTGATGTCCTTTTGTCCTTTTTCATCCTCACTGTTAGTAAACTAGGATATCTGTCACTGGACATAGCCAACACAAAGCTTGCACTATGCAATGGTTACAACTAGTTTTAATCTCATAACACTTACTGTAAATCACTTTTGCATTTATAAAATCTTACAAATATACTTGGAATTAGTTGGAAGGCTTGTCTGGCATTTGGAAAAGTATAATGCATGACATAAAATAGGATTTTAATACTCAATTTCTATTTCCCATCACAATTTTGGGTTGTATTAGTTCATAACGATTTGCAC
Source organism: Bufo gargarizans (assembly GCF_014858855.1). Taxonomy (NCBI): domain Eukaryota; kingdom Metazoa; phylum Chordata; class Amphibia; order Anura; family Bufonidae; genus Bufo; species Bufo gargarizans. The sequence continues at coordinate 165,183,923 of NC_058081.1, forward strand.
TTTTAGGCTAATAGGAAAACCCTGTCTACTTAATCTATTGTGACATATTCACTAACTGATAGATATATAAATGAAAGGGTTTATCCAGGATTAAAAAATTGTGCTGCTTCATTCCAGAAGCTTCATGCCAAGCTCAGCTCCATTGAAGTCAGTAGGGCATAGATGTAATACCACACACAACCTGTGCTGTTTTTGGAATAAAACAGCCATATTTTTGTAGCCCTGGCAACTCCATTAACTTTCTTTCCAAAAAAGAAATGAAAGGTGTGGAAGGCACTTATCCTATAAGTCAATGTTTAGCCTTTTAAATGGGCCCTGAGACATAATTTAGGATTATTGCCTCTCATCAGTGCAATGAAGGGAGGGTCGGCTAAGGGCCTTTTTACACTGCCTGATGTTCGCGCACTGTTGGATGAACACATCTATCTGCACTCATTTGCACTGACCTGATTATACAGGCCAATGTAAACTTTGAATGAGGGAGGAATGATTGCTAAAGCTGCTGTTCCTCCATAATTCTCTTCTATTCATTATCGGCAGTACATCCCTGACTACACTAAGAGATGTGCTGCTGACAATCGGGCATCTTTCATCTTGCTGAAAGATGACCATCAGCTGATAAATCAACAGTTGCTCATTTATTGGCTGATAGGCTGCTCAATCATACGAACACTTGATCCCGATAATAGGCCCAAAAATCACGTAGTCTAATAGGGTGTTTAAGAGGGTGAGAGGCCATAAAATAATAGAGAAATGAATGCTAATCTGTAGAAACTGATCAGATAATGCTACCAACGCTTGAGATAGGACCATAGTCGGATATCAGACGTTCTGAGCCAGCTCATGAACCAAGGAACAGATGTTGTCAAAACCTCGAGCAGAGTACTAAAACAGTGAGCAGGGTCACAATAGGATGCCCAACAAGTAGAGATGAATGAATTCAGATTCGAGAGGGAGAGAGAGTTCTCATGGAGCATCAGGCCTTCAGTCATTGTATCTTCAATCACAAACCATATGTGGCTTCTGAGCCACTAGTTGAGTACTGCTATTATAAGTATCAGATAATATTTGTTGTCTATACTTTAAGCAGTGACTCAATAAATTAATGTCTATATGCCACCTATGAAACTGCAATCATTCAATGCTTCATTCTCATGTGGTCGAGGGCAGGCAACACACAAAAAGAAGCAAAAGCTTACAAACTGTAACAGCATGAATCAAACTTAATACACTCTACAATGCCAGACTTTTTCAACAATGTGTTCCTGACTATAATATGTTACCTTTAACATGCCAGCTGCATTTCATATTTTCAACACTAGCAGTTTAAACCATAGGAGTTTTATTTGGCTATCTCAACTCACAGTAGTAGTAACTTACTGATGCCTGCATGAACACAAGCGACTTGCCATTGCCAGCAGAGTTGACAGCTTTCTGGATGTGACCAGTTCTCCCTGCAGCTATAGTTACAGAATTCCCCCTATTGTGAGTTTTCTCTTTATAGACTTGAAACTTAACTGTTCTCAAGGAAATTTTGTTCAAGATTATTATTGAATGCACAGAGAGTAATCACTCAGGAAGACAAATACTGTTCTTCTTCAAAACCGTACACATTTTACTCAGTTCTGTTGATATATTATCTGTAAACTTTTTTGCTTCAATAGGACCTTGGAGAATTTCCGTTCTTGTAGCTGCGGCGTGCTGTGACTTTATAGTCTTGTTGTTATGAACTTTTTATTGAGTTTTACTACTTGCATATATAATTTCAGATTACATTCCTGATTGTTGTTTTAGACAAAGTTTTATACTGTGGTGCAGGTCGCGTGTTGAGCCTAAATGACTGGAAAACATTTCAGTCTTAGAGGATTCACTAATGTTGGTGTCTGCAATATAAAATAATGCACATCACAAATCGATGGGCTGTTTTTTTTTAAAATGGGGCTGGGCATTCACCTCTTTTAGACATATGTTCACATACTGTACAAATACTGCATGTATACATAAATGAATCAGCTACCTACATTACATTGTGTAGGATGTGTAGGATCACCTCAAGCTCCAAAAAAAGCATAGAAAGCGCAAAACCTCTAAAGGTGGTATCTGGCACAAGACATTAGCAGACCCTCCTGCAAGCTGATAGGTGGGTCCTTATTTATTCAGCACATCCCAACGATTCTTAATGAAATTGAGAACCAGAGATCTGCAATTCCAAATCAACACATTTATTGCTTTGCAATGGTCCTTAAACCATAACAGAAAAATGGTTGCGGTGTGCAAGATGCCATTATTCTGCTAAAAGAGGTCACTTGTGGCCTATGACTTCTACCTGGTACCCTACTTGAGGATGATACAATGACTCACATGGGCATAGTGAGGTTTTCCTTAAACAGCAGTTTAAACTTGAGGCAACAAATTACCGAAATTTCAGATAAGTGTACAGTTTAAAACTAGGCCATTTTGATAGATTTTCTTTGTGCATTGTTTGCTTGATTCTAGCAAGTTCCCCAATCAGAGCAGTAAGATGTTTAAATTTAAATTTACGTTTGTTTTCCCCCCCTTACTTTTCATCCCCATTTAAACACGTGCTTCATGGGCAATGTTACTAAGTGTCCTGTCTGTGCAATGTATGCATGCCTTGAAGAGCCATTTGATGGTAAATACATTTTCACTAGATGCAAGCACGTTGCATATTTGGAAGCCCAGATTCTGGATCTAAATGTGCAACTTGCAACTTGCAGAAGCATTGCAAGCCTGGTGAGAGGCTTAGACCTCACTGTGTAGACACTTGCTGGGGTCAGTGAAATGGGGGTGAGGGGTCAGTGAAATGGGGGGTGAATGGAGGAAGGCAAGATCAGGACTATGGAATTGGCAGTTGTGTTAATCATCAGCAGATGCTGGTGGTAGGGGACGCTATTATTAGGATAGACAGACAGGATCATCTGTCTGCGGCTGAGGAAAACCCAGCGGTCATGGTACACATTGGTATGAATAACAAAGTCAGTGGGAGATGAAAGGTCCTTAAAAATGATTTTAAGGAACTAGGGGAGAAGCTCAAATCCAATACCTCTAAGGTAGTGTTTCAGAAATACCATCAGTGCCACGAGCATCATAAGAGACAGAGGGAACTTAGGGAATTAAAAAAGTGTCTCAAAGCTGGTTCAGGAAAGAAGGGTTTGGGTTCACCGGGTTGACTTCTCTGACTGCTATAGGCTCTACAGTAGGGATGGGCTGCACTTTAATAGCAAGGGTGCAACTGCTCTGGGGGGAAAATGGTTAGACTGCTAGAAGAGCTTTTAAACTAGGATATGGGAGAGGTAAGGGGTCATACTAATAAGGGGGTAGAAAGTGTAGATAGAAAGTGGGATATAAAGGGTACAGTCGGGATTTAAAGTGGCTCTGTCACCAGGATCAACCCTATTAAACCAGACATACTAGCTGTTTAGACTCATCATGCTTATTAAACCTGGGAGCTCTATATATGCAAAACCATGCACTTACCACAAAGCTATACCATTACCACATAGAGAGGTATGTTTTTTTCTATATAATATGTGTTATAAGCTAACACATATTACTAGTGTCTTTCTAATCATATATTGTGCTTGTCTAGCTAATATGTATATTAGCTTTCTGAGCAGATCTCAGTATGGTGAAGCTATAGTACATAGAGTATATTATACGTAGATGCTAGGACAGAGCTCTGCCCTCAGCATGTCTAGCCTTGTCAATCAAGGGGAGGGTGCAGAGCACATGGGGTGTTACAAAGCAGTGCTCAACGGGTTAAGCCCCGACTACTGGTGCTCAAACTTCTCATTAGCATATGAATACAAATTCTGATTTATCTGAAACTGTTTAGCATACAGACAAAAGGAAGGTATTGTTCTTATGAGCATGATGATCCCTAACAGTCAGTATGTCTGGTTTAATAGGGTTGATCCTGGTGATAGAGACACTTTACTGGTGACTGGTGTTAGTGAGGAAAGCAGGGATGTGATTAGGAATAACTGTACACCTATGAATAACAAAGCTGCTGGTAACATGAATCAATTACAAACCAACAATATCAACCAATGTACCCCCAAGAAAAATCACAGTTATTGACTTTCCAGGAACTGAATTGGGGAAATTAAATTGCAACTTAAAATGCTTGCTATAACTCCAGCAATCAAAATGGGGTAGCTGGAGTCTGTGTTACTAGGGGAACACATAGATGTAGTTGGTGTGGCTGAGACATAGCTGGGCTCTTCAAAAGACTAGACTATAAATATTCAGGGTTTTGCACTCTTTAGGAAAGACAAGGCCAATAGAAAAGGCAGTGGAATGTGCCTGTATCTGAGAAGTGATAAGAAGGCAAAGGGGGGTCTGGTTTCCCGGAGGGGTGAACCATAAGCCTGTATGCAGTGCTGCTTGGGGCTTCCATGTACTGTGTGAGCATGAGGGGCTCTGGCAGAGTTGGTATGCTGGATTCCTGTGTGGTAGTTTGTACTGTGACCTGCTGTGTGTTCGGGCTCCTGTACTTATGCACGGGTTCGAGTTGTGGAGGCTTCGGTAAGTAAGTAAGTAGTCTTGTTGTTCTTACCTGCCGATCCTCTAGCTGTGTATGGGCTTCCCTTTTCCCTGCTGCTTGACCATTTGAGACTCCTGTTCATCCATGTCTGGGAAGAACAGGTCGTCTCTCCCCTGCTCCTATGTGAGGGATTATCAGGGCAACTCAGGGCCATAGGTATCCTGGTATGAGCCTTCCTACCATCCAGGTCCGCTTATACGGTGAGGAGTTAGGGTGAGGATTAGGGACGCAATAGGAGGTGACCTGTTCCCTGATTCCGCCGTCCTGGCCTAGTTGCTACCATTATCAGTTTCCATTATACGGTGGGGGGTTTGCCCACTCCCCACCGTGGCAACATCACAAAAAAGAAAGAAGTATGGCTGGGGTCATGGTTCTGCCTCTACTGCAAAGGAAAGAAGATTCATTAAATTGCTGCAGGACCACTTATTTGCCAGTTTGTAGAAGATCAAAATAAGGGGAATGCTTTGCTGTTATTTTATTAAATCTGTGATTTCACACAGTAATATACTCAATTTGCTAACTGTAGATATGGTAGAAGCTATGCTAAATTAGTTAAATGTGAACATGGCTCCAGGTCCAGATGGACTACGCCCATTTGTCATTTCTCTCAGTTCAGTCATTGCTGTGACCCTGTTCATAATTTTTTAGAGATTCTCTAGGGACTGGTACAGTGACAAATGACTGACCCAAGGCAGTAGTGACCATATTAAAAAAAAGGGATCTAGGTCTTCCACAGTTAATTATAGACCATTAAGCTTAACTTCTGTTGAAGGAAAATGTTTGAAGGAATCTTAAGGCACTGCGCATACATGAGTATGTGACTTTTAACAATATCATAAGTAATAGCCAGCATGGGTTTACTAAGTAGAGAAGTTGTCAGACTAATCTGATTTGTTTTTATGAGGAGGTGAGTAGTAGCCTAGACAGAGAGGTGGCTGTGGATGTAGTGTTCTTGGATTTTGCAAAGGCATTTGATACTGTCCCTCATAGATGTTTATGTGGCCATTTATCAAACTGGTATAAAGTAGAACTATCTTAGTTGCCCATAGCAACCAATCAGATTCCACCTTTCATTTTTGATAGCTCCTTTGGAAAATGAAAGGTGTAATCTGATTGGGTGCTATGGGCAACAAAGCCAGTTCTACTTTACACCAGTTTAATACATGACCCCCTTAATATTTAACATAAGGTCTATAGGCTTAGAAATTATAGTTTGTAATTGGATTGAAAACTGTCTGAAGGACCGTGTCTAGACAATTGTGGTCAATGATTCCTATTCTGAATTGTCCCGGGTTATAAATGGTGTACCACAAGGTTAAACATGGGACTCCCTACTATTTAATGATATAGAGGATGGGATTAATAGCACCATTTCTATTTTTGCAGATGACACCAAGCTATGTAGTACTGTGCAGTGTATGGAAGATGTTGAACAACCTCAAGCTGATTTGGACACTGAGTGTTTGAGCAACTCGGCAAACAAGGTTGAATGTGGATAAATGTAAAGTTATTCATCTGGATAGTAATAATCTACATGCATCATATATAGGGTGGTCAGAGGTCCAGCATTCTGACCCTGTGTCCTCAGTCCAGCACACGCTCAGACAGCAGTACTGTGAGTCACCTGCCCCTGCAGCTGACATGAAGTTCTGCATTTAATTTTTTTTCAATCTCTGTTGGCTGCGAGTAGAGGACATGGCCTAACTGACTCAGGGCATGGCTTAGCAGAGCCAGGGCTGTAATCTCTGACTTTTGAGGATAGTCTGAGTGGCCACTGGGAGAGTTACTTCTAGAGAAGGATTTGGTGTACTTGTAGATCTTAGGTAAAATAAATAACAGCATACAATATCAATCAGCTGCTTCTAAGGCCACCAGGATATTGTCATTCATTAAACGAGGCATGGACTCGCGGGGCAGGGATGTAATATCACCATAGTGAATAGTGAATTTTTTTTTGCGAATATCGGCACTTCGCTAATACGCAAATATTTTGAATATAGCGCTATAAATTAATTATTTAGATATTTTTTTTTTTTATTGTTATATTTTTTTCTTTCCCACTTCCCAAAAGTAGTTCTTACCTGTTCTGAGGATTCCTGGCTTCCTGGCTGCTCTAGTCAGTGCCCGTTGCCACTCCTGCTGACTTCCGTGCTCATGGAGCTTCCCCATCACCATGGGAACGCCTCCATACTAGAATGTACTGTCGGATGTGAGAATTAAGTTGAAATCGCAATGCGATTAATATAACTTGAAGTAATTGCATTGCGATTTCAACTTAGAGCTGGGTTTCTAATGGGTCAGCTTGCTTAACAAAGTTAACGAATATGGAATATAGCAGGTCTAAGTTGAAATCGCAATGCGATGACTTCAAGTTATATTAATCACATTGCGATTTCAACTTAGCACTGCTATATTCCATATTCGTTAACTTTGTTAATTCTAGCAAGCTGACCCATTAGAAACACAGCTCTAAGTTGAAATCGCAATGCGATTAATATAACTTGAAATATTCGCATTGCGATTTCAACTTAGACCTGGTTTGCTATGGATGGCTTGGTAGAATAAGCGAAGATGACGAATATGACAAATGTATTCGTCATATTCCTCAAAACGAAGATAACAAAATATTCTCCATCTTCGTTTTAGCTCAATATTCGTCAACTTCGCTAATTCTAGCAATCAAATAGGAAAGTTGACTATAGATACAGCTGTGTTTAATTCCCTATGCGATTATATTACTTAGCTTTTTTTTAATAAATAGAATAATTTTTATAATTATCAAGTATTATAATTATTCTATTTATAAAAAAAAAAGCGAAAAGCGTAATATTATCGCATAGCGAATTAAAAACCTAGCTGTCTCTAGTCAACTTTCCTATTTGATTGCTAGAATTAGCGAAGTTGACGAATATGGAGCTAAATGTAGATGGAGAATATTTCGTTATCTTCGTTTTGAGGAATATGACAAATACATTCGTCATATTCGTCATCTTCGCTAATTCTAGATATCAAACCAATAGGAAAGTTGCCTCAAGTTAAAATCGCAATACACGATTATTTAGATTGCATATTAATCGCGATAACTAGAATAATGCCGAATATTTGATTTCGAGGAATATGAGACGAATATTCTAACAAATATTTGCAAATTTAGCTGAAATCGAATATGGCACCTCCCGCTCATCACTAGTTATCAAACACATCTTACTAGCAACACCTATTTGACGGGCTTCCTAGTGCCTACTAGTCAATGTTCAAATTTTTACCAAGCCTTGTAATATAACAAGGGAAAATGGCCAAGCCATGTATCAATTTGCAGACAGCTGTTTTGGGTGACTGCCCCTGATCAGTATAAAGTAAAATTCTGGCTACCTGAGTGTGATGCCTTAAAGGCAGATTAGCAGATGTTCTGGCTGTCCTTAAGGAAACCATCTCTGTAAGGAGACTTACTGTAGTTCTAATATTCCATGTTAAAACAGTACACAAACACAGTGGTATCTCCCAATGAAAGTGAATCATGTAACTGCAGGAATGTGGTTTTCTTGCACATTTGACTGCTGTTGACAGTACTTATTAGGCCTTGTCACTTGTCAGTAGGGATCTGAACCAACCAGGAAGGGTGCCACAGTCCTGGAATGGATAAAGGAGAGTGAAGTTTTTGTTTTTGCTCTGGCCACTGCCTGCTGATCTGTTTGACAACTCCTATAATTTCAGCCAGCACCTCACCTAAGTTGCAGTGAAGGCATTCCACTCAACCAGCCATAAGCCAACCTCACCTAAGAGCAAACATTGTGCCCCAGGATAAGGAGGTTGGCATTACACACAATGAATTGTGAGACATGGGATCTAGCAGTTTCTAATAACAATAAAATTGTTTATAGGTGAGGTTTGCGAAATAACTCCAACAACAATAGCCGACGGCACCAAGGCATGTTGATAGCATACATTTGGCAAGCCAAGAGAGGAAGGTATGACGGCATAAACACATTTGGTATATGGCAAATACAAAGAGGCTTCTATATAAGATGGTGTAACCTACTGGTTGTTAAGGACAGTGGGTGTGGACCCACTGTGCCAACTAATCAGTTTGGCTTTCAGCTAAACCTAAGGGCATTGTCCTTGTGGTTCCCTGTTATTTACCCTTTAACCCCTGTAGAGGGATCTGGACTTCGCTGCATGGAACCAACTAGGCCACTACCTCCTTGAGTAGTCCTGGTGTAGTTGGCTGCTGACCGACAGGAGTCATAGACACCGATGCAAAGCACCAAGGATACAGGCAAAAATGTAGTCTAAATACAGTCCAATAGTCAGGACAGGCTGAGTATTGCATGTTCCAAATAGTGATTCGAAAGTGAGGGTAGGAATATTTTGTGCATAATCCAGGTCACAGTTCCAAGGTTAGAGCAGGCAATAATAAGCAGAATCAGAAGACAGGTAGGGTTCGGTACACAGGAATTCAGACAAAATCACCTTCATTAGGTACTAACAAGTAGAAAACCTCAAAGCTCAGAGGGGATGTGGATCGAGAGCCCAGATAAATAGGAGGCTGATCAGCCATTTAACTAGCACCAAGACAGGGGCAGGAGAAAGGGATTACCTTTTCTGGTGCTGAAAGGATTTTACTGAGCACCAGTCCCAGTACGCACAGGGAGAATGTTGCGATGCCTGCGCTTTCCCGGGACAGCAGGACAACGGCAGACATGAGCCGCCAGTCTAACACTGGAAGGTTCTATTTAAGAATAAAGAGAAAGCTTGAAGACTGGAACAATATTGGTCAGCCTGTATCATGAGAGGATTAGAAGTGTTTCACAGAATGTCAGCTGTTTAAAAACCCATTGATAAAAATGTCAGATTACAAGTTAGGAGGAATATGGCAAAAAATGACAATGTAAGCCAATAATTTTTCTTATTAATACAACACAGTTGGTTAAAATATAGCTAGGAAAAAGTACCTGGCTGGAAATAGTAATGGGACATCAGAGATTGCTGCGATCTTTGTAGGAACCATTGCTCTGGTAAATAGACGTAGGCCTTGAATAGGACTCAGAATGCCTAGCATTTCAAAATCCAATATGCCTTTATTGTTGTAAATTTCATAAAAACATAAATGACAATTTTACTGAATGCTCCATCTCGTAATACATTGTGGGAAAATAATTATACAGTAAAAGCGTAAACATGTAAAAATATTAGGTTGCGACCACATTGATTAACAAAAAGTCATCATGATGAAAATATAGTTCTGTCTCTCCTTTCTGAAGGGTCAGAGCGCACAGCTTGTTCAACAGATGGCTGTCAATAAGTAAAAAAAAAAAGTTGGCTTCTTAAAATTCACTTGGTAGATAGCAGAGAAATGATTGGCAGCTCAAATAGAACACACACGAGAAAGCCTTCAATCTGCAGCTGATGCACACGAGGAGCTCAGGGATCTGAGTTTACAATAGAGAAAACATTACCAAGCTAATGGCATAGGCAATCATTTGACCACCATGCATCTCTGCTAGCAGCAGGGCTTCCATTTTCGGCTAAGTGTTAGAGTACCTTTTCGCTTTCTCTGGCCACTGCAGGGGTAAAACAACCCAGTGTGCAAAACCCACTGACTGGTAATAAATTACTATATTGGATACTTTTTGTTTTCTTTCAGCAATGACTTTACTGAGAATACCTGCTATCATTACCAATTAAAGTGGGGGCTCACCTAGCAGACAGGCAATTCTTCCGCTCCACTTGATTTGGCAAGAATTACCAGGTCATAATCCTGTACTGACCCCTATCTCTGGCCAGACAGTATGCAAAATTGTTTTTGCTCAAAAACAAAACCAATCTGCTAGTGGGGGTAGTTCAAATACACTGCAACTGTTCATAATTTAAAAAGTTGTGACATTTGTACATTATAAATGAAAAAAATGTTTATCTGATATTCCCAAAATAATATTTCTATAAAACTCTATAATTGTGGAAGTAAAAGAGAATGAATGGAACAATAAAGCCAGTGTTAAAGGGCAAGCACAACGTCCTCATAGGGCTCATCAAAGGCATGTCCTTCACCCCCTCTCCCTAATCCATTGAGGCCTTTTTTTTAAAAAAATATGCAAATGATAAAATTAGCTGCACTAAGGTTGTGCTCTAGCAATTCAGTGCATCTTAAGGCCAGTATTACATTAAGCGATCATCCAGGCGATTGTTGGGAGGGAAGTGTTTCATCATGGCAATCGTCTGCTCGTTAGCGGAGTAGACCGCTGCAATTACATTAAACAATCTCCTCCAGTGTACGGGGAGGAGTGTTCTTTATTCCATTGCTTGTCCCCATACCGACTAGTTGTTTGATTAAACAGCTTGATCTGCCACTGGCAAACTACAGTATAATTTTTTAGTGCTCTTAAAAATCTGGATTGCCCGATGCAAGAGTATTTGCTCGTTCATCAGGTAATTGGAGGCTGTATTAAGCCTCATGCACACGTCTGTAAAACACAGATCCATGTGATACCGGCCTGGATTTCTTCTGATTGCAGGAGCGCCCGGCGTCATTGGTTGCTATGACGCCGTGCGCTTCCTGCTGCGGCCGCAGTACAGCAATGCACTGGTATGATCTATACGAGTGTATTACTGTACTGCGGTGGCAGCAGGAACCGCACGGCGCCATAGCAACCAATGACGCCGTGCGCTCCTGCACTCAGAAAAAATCCAGGCCAGTATCACACGGTCCTTGTTTGACGGACGTGTGCATGAGGCTTTACACAGCCAGATGATTGCTGTGAACACTCGTTACCGATGATGTGGCCGACAATCAACCAGTGTAATACTGCCTTAGCTCATCCGCTCTGATTTTCACAACTAGCCCTGTCAAACAAGAAGAAGAATGTCTTTCAAAGCAGAGTAAAGGAGCTAGGATGCACTGGAGTGGAGAGGACTTTCCGTCGGTCCACTTAAAGTTTTTCTTCTCAGACAATGGGGGCATATTGCTGGGACTCGCACCTATATCGAGAACGGACTCCAAAAAGTGGTGGTGGGTGCACTGAGCATGCACAGCCACCCTGCTTTCATTTCTATGGGGCCGCTGAAAATAGCAGAGCGCTGGCTCGGCTATTTCTGTCGGGTTTATAGAAGTGAATGGGAGCGGTGGCCGGTCATGTGCGGTGAGCTCTCATTCACTTCTATGGGGAAGAGCTCTTGGACCATAGACCATAGGGGAGACTTGATAAAGGGGTCAGGAGTACCCCGAAACGCGTTGTCTACCAATAAACCTGAAAATTGCGAAATACACAGTTGTGAAAGTGCACCTCCTACTGTCCATACGTTCAACTGAAAAAGTCAAGGGTCCTTTCATCCCTACTATCTCACCCGAGTGGTGGTGTGGCTCCCGCGCAAGGTGTTTGGACAAACCCGGGCTGCACCAACTGTGAACCCTCTACATTTAGCCTTTATTGTGGTTGCACCCAAATAGGTGCAACCCAAATAGGTGAGCAAACTATATTTTATTGTGAATTATGCACTTATCGAACATACTCACCCTATGAGAGCCCCTCTCTACCATCTGGCCATTAATTCCAGAGCTAGGCAGGGGACTTAGGTGTGTAGTTCAGTGATTGTGCCTGCCTGTAATGTTGTTGTTATGGTTCTTGTGCTGTGTGCTACTCATTACTTCTGCATTTATACTCCTAGTAGTCTGACTGTGGCTAGTTTCTGGATTGACTACTTGTCCGCTGTCTTGGAAGTATTCGTCTCTCCTGGTTTTGACCCTGCTTGCCTACTACTCTTTCCTCCTTGAAAGGTATGCCTTTAGCCAGCTTACACCAGTTTTATGTTACCTTACTATGTAGATGTAATCTAAGTCCCTAACAGCCAGGCCCAACTAGCTTGTGGCAGACACTGGTAAAGAAGCTAGGCATAGTCTTAGCTTTCTATTAACCAAGAGTGGTTAAAAAAGACTAATAACAGTTTCTGAGTTGGTTGGGCCTGGTTCAGGATGATAACCATCACTGGCGTGCCTAGGGTGTTTGGCACTCGGGATGGGTCCTTTCTTTGGTGCCCCCCCCCCCAATACTTTTAAAAATTGTATCCCCTCACAGTAGTTTTTCCCTCATTGTACAACCTTCACAGTAGTTTTATACAGATGTGTGCCCCCTAACAGTAGGTATGCCCCCTTAAAGTATTTATCCCATCATTGTGCCCCCTTCACAGTAGTTATGCCTTCTCTTTGCCCCTTTCACTGTAGTAATGCCCTATATGTGCCCTTTCACAGTTTTAATGCCCTCTTTGTGCCCCATTCACAGAAATAATCCACATTGTGCCCCTTCACAGTAAAAATCTCCATTGTGCCCCCTTCATAGTAATAATCCCCATTGCGCCCCCTTCATAGTAATAATCCCCATTGTGCCTCCTCCACAGTAATAATGCGCCTTAATAGTAGTAATGCCCATTGTACCCCCTTCACAGTAATAATGCCTATTGTGCTCCCTTCATAGTAGTAATGCCCTCTGTGCTAGTAATGCCCATTGTGCCCCTTCACAGTAATAATGCCCTCTATGCCCCCTTCATAGTAGTAATGCCCTTTGTGCCCTCTTCAGAGTAGTAATGCCCTCTCTGCCCCCTTCATAGTATTAATACCCTCTGTGCACTGTGCCCCATTCAGAGTAGTAATGCCCTCTGTGCACTGTGCCCCCTCCATAGAAGAAATGCCCATTGTGCCACCTTCACCTTAGCAATGCCAATTGTGTCCCCTCCAGAGTAGAAATGCCCACTGTGCCCCCCTCCATAGTAGAAATGCCCATTGTGCCTCCTTTGTGTTAAAAAAAAAAAAACCACAATAACTTCTCACCTTGTCCCGTTGCTGAAGCTCACAGTCATCTCTCCCTTGCAGGGCCCTAAGGGTGGTCATAGTAGTTACAGTTCACAGTGGCAATTTTCTTTCTTGCAGTAACAGGAGGGTAAACCTTTTTCTACAAATGCTAAATTATACGTTTTTCAGGTGCAGATGGCACTCATGCCAGGTCTAAAATTTAGGGCGTGGTGTGGACGGGGAAGGGGATGGGCCGGCAGGCCTGTCCCATTCATCATTTTCTACGTCTGTAGAAGCTGTCTTACATTTAGAACTGGTGCTGGATGCGCCGAATTTATGAACAGGCCGACGCCTCTTCATAACTTAGATAGATCCTTCCCCAGCTATGGGCCTTTATTAAGACCAGTGTCTAAAACACCAGTCTTAAAAAATGTGCCCCAAAGTCTCTTTACTGAAGCTGATGATAGGGGTTGTAGTATAAGTAGCAGCATGGCACAGTCCCAAAGTATATCACTGCAATATTCTCACAATAGCAGCATATGGACAGTGATATTGATGGAGGTTGTAGTACTCCTCTCTTTTTCTCTCTAAAGTCTCTCAATATAACCACAGACACGCAGTGAGGTTCTTGTTAAATCATTCTGCAATTACAGGACTGAGGGGTGTAGAAACTTTAGATACAGGTGGCCAATCCATCATAAAGTGTTTGTAGTGACGCACCTTCAATAAAGGCAGACAAAATGTCCAAAGTTGGATTCAGGTGCAAGTGCTTCAATTTGCCTGAAAATTGGTATATCACTCATTGATATATAAGCTTCTCCTAGAGGTCTCCTAGGACTCATATTTTCCCTCTCTTGCCATTGTCTCTTGTTTTTATTTTTTATGAATCCCCCCTACTCCCTTTTAAGCTCTTTGAAGCAGTGACAGCAATAGTAAATCTAATTATTGCATCCTGGGATCCACTTGGGGTGTAAAAAAGATTTAAAAAAATTACAAAATATTAAATAAATTACAAATAAAAAATAAAAATAATCTAAAAAGTAAACATCATAGGCAATGCTATGTTCAAATGTGCCCGTATTATTAAAGTATAAAAAAAAAAATACATCGCTCATACAGTGAATGGCGTAATGGATAAAAAAATTAATAAATACAGCCAATTTTTTCAATCGCTTCACCTACCCTAAAAAATTGATTGAAAAACTATCAAAAAGTCATACACACCCCAAAATGGTTTGAATAAAAAATGCAGATTGTCCCACCAAAAAATTAGCCTTCATACAGCTCCGTAGATGTAACTACTAAATAGCTATGGGGGTCAGAATATGGTGATTAAAAAAAAAAAAACACTAGAAAAACTACATAAATGTTGTATCATTGTAATTGTACTAAACCAGAAAATAAAGTGCATGGGTTAGTTTTACCACATAGGGAATGTCTTAAAAACAAATCCCATAAAACTGTGGAGGAATAGCATTTTTTGCTTCAGCGTCTAACTTCATCATATGCAATATTAAATGGTGAAATTAGAATGTACAACTTGTTCAGCAAATAACAAACTCTCATATGTGAACAAAAACATAAAAAAGTTATGGCTCTGGGAAGCCATAGGGCAGTGATGGCGAACCTATGGCACGGGTGCCAGAGGCGGCACTCAGAGCCCTCTCTGTGGGCACCCACGCCTTGGAAAAAGTCTATGGCGTACCAATATGCTTTAGACTTTTCCTGCCCTTCATCAGCACAGGACGCACTATGAACAGCACAGGCAGCGCACTGAATGTAGGCTATTAAGCTGTTATATAGGGATGAGCGAACTCGAACTGTATAGTTCGGGTTCGTACCGAATTTTGGGGTGTCCGTGACACGGACCCGAACCCGGACATTTTCGTAAAAGTCCGGGTTCGGGTTCGGTGTTCGTCGCTTTCTTCGCGCTTTTGTGACGCTTTCTTGGCGCTTTTTGAAAGGCTGCAAAGCAGCCAATCAACAAGCGTCATACTACTTGCCCCAAGAGGCCATCACAGCCATGCCTACTATTGGCATGGCTGTGATTGGCCAGAGCACCATGTGACCCAGCCTCTATTTAAGCTGGAGTCACATAGCGCCGCCCGTCACTCTGCTCTGATTAGCGTAGGGAGAGGTTGCGGCTGCGACAGTAGGGCGAGATTAGGCAGATTAACTCCTCCAAAGGACTTGATTAACTGATCGATCTGCAGCTGTGGATCATTGAGCTGCTGATCCTCAATTGCTCACTGTTTTTAGGCTGCACAGACCGTTTGTCAGTCTCATTTTTCTGGGGTGATCGGCGGCCATTTTGTGTCTTGTGGTGCGCCAGCACAAGCTGCGACCAAGTGCATTTAACCCTCAATGGTGTGGTTGTTTTTTGGCTAAAGCCTACATCAGGGTGAAGCTGTCACACCAAGTGCATTTATCCAGCAATAGTCTGTTCATTTTTTGGCCATATACAAAATCAGGGGCAAGCTGCGCCTGTCACCAAGTGCATTTAACCCTCAATGGTGTGGTTGTTTTTTGGCTAAAGCCTACATCAGGGTGAAGCTGTGACACCAAGTGCATTTAACCAGCAATAGTCTGTTCATTTTTTGGCCATATACAAAATCAGGGGCAAGCTGCGCCTGTCACCAAGTGCATTTAACCCTCAATGGTGTGGTTGTTTTTTGGCTAAAGCCTACATCAGGGTGAAGCTGTCACACCAAGTGCATTTAACCAGCAATAGTCTGTTCATTTTTTGGCCATATACAAAATCAGGGGCAAGCTGCGCCTGTCACCAAGTGCATTTCACCCTCAATGGTGTGGTTGTTTTTTGGCTAAAGCCTACATCAGGGTGAAGCTGTCACACCAAGTGCATTTAACCAGCAATAGTCTGTTTATTTTTTGGCCATATCCCAGTCTAATTCTGTCACTAAATCCATACCGGTCACCCAGCGCCTAAATACTAGGCCTCAAATTTATATCCAGCTAAATCTGTCCCTAGTGCTGTAGCTGGGCGAGTTATTTAGTGTCCGTTCAAGCACATTTCTTGTTCTGGGTTGAAATACAATTCCCAATTTAGCAATTTCATAATTTAGTGGTTCCTGCTATATCAGAGCTATTTGAAATCTATCCCAAAAAGGGTATATAATATTGAAGGTGCACATTGGGTCATTCAGAATAACTTCACACACACCCGCTACTGTGTATTTCCAAGTCTAATTCTGTCACTAAACCCATACCTGTCACCCAGCGCCTAAATACTAGGCCTCAAATTTAAATCCCTCTAAATCTCTCGTTACCCACCGCTGTACTGTTGTTGCTGGGCAAGATATTTAGTGTCCGTCAAAGCACATTTTTTGTTCTGGGTTGAAGTACAATTCCCAATTTAGCAATTTCATAATTTAGTGGTTTCTGCTATATCAGAGCTATTTGAAATCTATCCCTAAAAGGGTATATAATATTGAAGGTGCACATAGGGTCATTCAGAATAACTTCACACACACGCTTCTGTGCATTTCCAAGTCTAATTCTGTCACTAAATCCATACCGGTGACCCAGCGCCTAAATACTAGGCCTCAAATTTAAATCCCTCTAAATCTCTCGTTACCCACCGCTGTACTGTTGTTGCTGGGCAAGATATTTAGTGTCCGTCAAAGCACATTTTTTGTTCTGGGTTGAAGTACAATTCCCAATTTAGCAATTTCATAATTTAGTGGTTTCTGCTATATCAGAGCTATTTGAAATCTATCCCTAAAAGGGTATATAATATTGAAGGTGCACATAGGGTCATTCAGAATAACTTCACACACACGCTTCTGTGCATTTCCAAGTCTAATTCTGTCACTAAATCCATACCGGTGACCCAGCGCCTAAATACTAGGCCTCAAATTTAAATCCCTCTAAATCTCTCGTTACCCACCGCTGTACTGTTGTTGCTGGGCAAGATATTTAGTGTCCGTCAAAGCACATTTTTTGTTCTGGGTTGAAGTACAATTCCCAATTTAGCAATTTCATAATTTAGTGGTTTCTGCTATATCAGAGCTATTTGAAATCTATCCCTAAAAGGGTATATAATATTGAAGGTGCACATAGGGTCATTCAGAATAACTTCACACACACGCTTCTGTGCATTTCCAAGTCTAATTCTGTCACTAAATCCATACCGGTGACCCAGCGCCTAAATACTAGGCCTCAAATTTAAATCCCTGTAAATCTCTCGTTACCCACCGCTGTACTGTTGTTGCTGGGCAAGATATTTAGTGTCCGTCAAAGCACATTTTTTGTTCTGGGTTGAAGTACAATTCCCAATTTAGCAATTTCATAATTTAGTGGTTTCTGCTATATCAGAGCTATTTGAAATCTATCCCTAAAAGGGTATATAATATTGAAGGTGCACATTGGGTCATTCAGAATAACTTCACACACACCCGCTACTGTGTATTTCCAAGTCTAATTCTGTCACTAAACCCATACCTGTCACCCAGCGCCTAAATACTAGGCCTCAAATTTAAATCCCTCTAAATCTCTCGTTACCCACCGCTGTACTGTTGTTGCTGGGCAAGATATTTAGTGTCCGTCAAAGC
The DNA here is from genome assembly GCF_014858855.1 of Bufo gargarizans. Taxonomy (NCBI): domain Eukaryota; kingdom Metazoa; phylum Chordata; class Amphibia; order Anura; family Bufonidae; genus Bufo; species Bufo gargarizans. The sequence goes on from NC_058081.1 coordinate 165,201,840, forward strand.
ACATTTTTTGTTCTGGGTTGAAGTACAATTCCCAATTTAGCAATTTCATAATTTAGTGGTTTCTGCTATATCAGAGCTATTTGAAATCTATCCCTAAAAGGGTATATAATATTGAAGGTGCACATTGGGTCATTCAGAATAACTTCACACACACCCGCTACTGTGTATTTCCAAGTCTAATTCTGTCACTAAACCCATACCTGTCACCCAGCGCCTAAATACTAGGCCTCAAATTTAAATCCCTCTAAATCTCTCGTTACCCACCGCTGTACTGTTGTTGCTGGGCAAGATATTTAGTGTCCGTCAAAGCACATTTTTTGTTCTGGGTTGAAGTACAATTCCCAATTTAGCAATTTCATAATTTAGTGGTTTCTGCTATATCAGAGCTATTTGAAATCTATCCCTAAAAGGGTATATAATATTGAAGGTGCACATTGGGTCATTCAGAATAACTTCACACACACCCGCTACTGTGTATTTCCAAGTCTAATTCTGTCACTAAACCCATACCTGTCACCCAGCGCCTAAATACTAGGCCTCAAATTTAAATCCCTCTAAATCTCTCGTTACCCACCGCTGTACTGTTGTTGCTGGGCAAGATATTTAGTGTCCGTCAAAGCACATTTTTTGTTCTGGGTTGAAGTACAATTCCCAATTTAGCAATTTCATAATTTAGTGGTTTCTGCTATATCAGAGCTATTTGAAATCTATCCCTAAAAGGGTATATAATATTGAAGGTGCACATTGGGTCATTCAGAATAACTTCACACACACCCGCTACTGTGTATTTCCAAGTCTAATTCTGTCACTAAACCCATACCTGTCACCCAGCGCCTAAATACTAGGCCTCAAATTTAAATCCCTCTAAATCTCTCGTTACCCACCGCTGTACTGTTGTTGCTGGGCAAGATATTTAGTGTCCGTCAAAGCACATTTTTTGTTCTGGGTTGAAGTACAATTCCCAATTTAGCAATTTCATAATTTAGTGGTTTCTGCTATATCAGAGCTATTTGAAATCTATCCCTAAAAGGGTATATAATATTGAAGGTGCACATAGGGTCATTCAGAATAACTTCACACACACGCTTCTGTGCATTTCCAAGTCTAATTCTGTCACTAAATCCATACCGGTCACCCAGCGCCTAAATACTAGGCCTCAAATTTATATCCCGCTGAATTTGAATACAATACATTGGGCCAAATAATATATTTGTTGTTGTGGTGAACCATAACAATGAGAAAAACATCTAGTAAGGGACGCGGACGTGGACATGGTCGTGGTGGTGTTAGTGGACCCTCTGGTGCTGGGAGAGGACGTGGCCGTTCTGCCACATCCACACGTCCTAGTGTACCAACTACCTCAGGTCCCAGTAGCCGCCAGAATTTACAGCGATATATGGTGGGGCCCAATGCCGTTCTAAGGATGGTAAGGCCTGAGCAGGTACAGGCATTAGTCAATTGGGTGGCCGACAGTGGATCCAGCACGTTCACATTATCTCCCACCCAGTCTTCTGCAGAAAGCGCACAGATGGCGCCTGAAAACCAACCCCATCAGTCTGTCACATCACCCCCATGCATACCAGGGAAACTGTCTCAGCCTCAAGTTATGCAGCAGTCTCTTATGCTGTTTGAAGACTCCGCTGGCAGGGTTTCCCAAGGGCATCCACCTAGCCCTTCCCCAGCGGTGAAAGACATAGAATGCACTGACGCACAACCACTTATGTTTCCTGATGATGAGGACATGGGAATACCACCTCAGCATGTCTCTGATGATGACGAAACACAGGTGCCAACTGCTGCGTCTTTCTGCAGTGTGCAGACTGAACAGGAGGTCAGGGATCAAGACTGGGTGGAAGACGATGCAGGGGACGATGAGGTCCTAGACCCCACATGGAATGAAGGTCGTGCCACTGACTTTCACAGTTCGGAGGAAGAGGCAGTGGTGAGACCGAGCCAACAGCGTAGCAAAAGAGGGAGCAGTGGGCAAAAGCAGAACACCCGCCGCCAAGAGACTCCGCCTGCTACTGACCGCCGCCATCTGGGACCGAGCACCCCAAAGGCAGCTTCAAGGAGTTCCCTGGCATGGCACTTCTTCAAACAATGTGCTGACGACAAGACCCGAGTGGTTTGCACGCTGTGCCATCAGAGCCTGAAGCGAGGCATTAACGTTCTGAACCTGAGCACAACCTGCATGACCAGGCACCTGCATGCAAAGCATGAACTGCAGTGGAGTAAACACCTTAAAACCAAGGAAGTCACTCAGGCTCCCCCTGCTACCTCTTCTGCTGCTGCCGCCTCGGCCTATTCTGCTGCTGCCGCCTCGGCCTCTTCCTCCGCCTCTGGAGGAACGTTGGCACCTGCCGCCCAGCAAACAGGGGATGTACCACCAACACCACCACCACCACCTCCGTCACCAAGCGTCTCAACCATGTCACACGCCAGCGTTCAGCTCTCCATCTCACAAACATTTGATAGAAAGCGTAAATTCCCACCTAGCCACCCTCGATCCCTGGCCCTGAATGCCAGCATTTCTAAACTACTGGCCTATGAAATGCTGTCATTTAGGCTGGTGGACACAGACAGCTTCAAACAGCTCATGTCGCTTGCTGTCCCACAGTATGTTGTTCCCAGCCGGCACTACTTCTCCAAGAGAGCCGTGCCTTCCCTGCACAACCAAGTATCCGATAAAATCAAGTGTGCACTGCGCAACGCCATCTGTGGCAAGGTCCACCTAACCACAGATACGTGGACCAGTAAGCACGGCCAGGGACGCTATATCTCCCTAACTGCACACTGGGTAAATGTAGTGGCAGCTGGGCCCCAGGCGGAGAGCTGTTTGGCGCACGTCCTTCCGCCGCCAAGGATCGCAGGGCAACATTCTTTGCCTCCTGTTGCCACCTCCTCCTTCTCGGCTTCCTCCTCCTCTTCTTCCACCTGCTCATCCAGTCAGCCACACACCTTCACCACCAACTTCAGCACAGCCCGGGGTAAACGTCAGCAGGCCATTCTGAAACTCATATGTTTGGGGGACAGGCCCCACACCGCACAGGAGTTGTGGCGGGGTATAGAACAACAGACCGACGAGTGGTTGCTGCCGGTGAGCCTCAAGCCCGGCCTGGTGGTGTGTGATAATGGGCGAAATCTCGTTGCAGCTCTGGGACTAGCCAATTTGACGCACATCCCTTGCTTGGCGCATGTGCTGAATTTGGTGGTGCAGAAGTTCATTCACAACTACCCCGACATGTCAGAGCTGCTGCATAAAGTGCGGGCCGTCTGTTCGCGCTTCCGGCGTTCACATCCTGCCGCTGCTCGCCTGTCTGCGCTACAGCGTAACTTCGGCCTTCCCGCTCACCGCCTCATATGCGACGTGCCCACCAGGTGGAACTCCACCTTGCACATGCTGGACAGACTGTGCGAGCAGCAGCAGGCCATAGTGGAGTTTCAGCTGCAGCACGCACGGGTCAGTCGCACTACAGAACAGCACCACTTCACCACCAATGACTGGGCCTCCATGCGAGACCTGTGTGCCCTGTTGCGCTGTTTCGAGTACTCCACCAACATGGCCAGTGGCGATGACACCGTTATCAGCGTTACAATACCACTTCTATGTCTCCTTGAGAAAACACTTAGGGCGATGATGGAACAGGAGGTGGCCCAGGAGGAGGAGGAGGAGGATGAGGAAGAGGGGTCATTTTTAGCACTTTCAGGCCAGTCTCTTCGAAGTGACTCAGAGGGAGGTTTTTTGCAACAGCAGAGGCCAGGTACAAATGTGGCCAGCCAGGGCCCACTACTGGAGGACGAGGAGGACGAGGATGAGGAGGAGGTGGAGGAGGATGAGGATGAAGCATGGTCACAGCGGGGTGGCACCCAACGCAGCTCGGGTCCATCACTGGTGCGTGGCTGGGGGGAAAGGCAGGACGATGACGATACGCCTCCCACAGAGGACAGCTTGTCCTTACCCCTGGGCAGCCTGGCACACATGAGCGACTACATGCTGCAGTGCCTGCGCAACGACAGCAGAGTTGCCCACATTTTAACCTGTGCGGACTACTGGGTTGCCACCCTGCTGGATCCACGCTACAAAGACAATGTGCCCACCTTACTTCCTGCACTGGAGCGTGATAGGAAGATGCGCGAGTACAAGCGCACGTTGGTAGACGCGCTACTGAGAGCATTCCCAAATGTCACAGGGGAACAAGTGGAAGCCCAAGGCCAAGGCAGAGGAGGAGCAAGAGGTCGCCAAGGCAGCTGTGTCACGGCCAGCTCCTCTGAGGGCAGGGTTAGCATGGCAGAGATGTGGAAAACTTTTGTCAACACGCCACAGCTAACTGCACCACCACCTGATACGCAACGTGTTAGCAGGAGGCAACATTTCACTAACATGGTGGAACAGTACGTGTGCACACCCCTCCACGTACTGACTGATGGTTCGGCCCCATTCAACTTCTGGGTCTCTAAATTGTCCACGTGGCCAGAGCTAGCCTTTTATGCCTTGGAGGTGCTGGCCTGCCCGGCAGCCAGCGTTTTGTCTGAACGTGTATTCAGCACGGCAGGGGGCGTCATTACAGACAAACGCAGCCGCCTGTCTACAGCCAATGTGGACAAGCTGACGTTCATAAAAATGAACCAGGCATGGATCCCACAGGACCTGTCCGTCCCTTGTCCAGATTAGACATTAACTACCTCCCCATAACCATATATTATTGGACTCCAGGGCACTTCCTCATTCAATCCTATTTTTATTTTCATTTTACCATTATATTGCGATGCTACCCAAAGTTGAATGAACCTCTCCTCTGCCTGTGTGCTAGGCCTAAATATATGCCAATGGACTGTTGCAGTGGTGGCTGACATGAAGCCTGATTCTCTGCTATGACATGCAGACTAATTCTCTGCTGACATGAAGCCAGATTGTCTGTTACGGGACCTCTCTCCTCTGCCTGGGTGCTGGGCCTAAATTTATGACAATGGACTGTTGCAGTGGTGGCTGACGTGAAGCCTGATTCTCTGCTATGACATGCAGACTGATTCTCTGCTGACATGAAGCCAGATCCTCTGTTACGGGACCTCTCTCCTCTGCCTGGGTGCTGGGCCTAAATTTATGACAATGGACTGTTGCAGTGGTGGCTGACGTGAAGCCTGATTCTCTGCTATGACATGCAGACTGATTCTCTGCTGACATGAAGCCAGATCCTCTGTTACGGGACCTCTCTCCTCTGCCTGGGTGCTGGGCCTGAATATATGCCAATGGACTGTTGCAGTGGTGGGTGACGTGAAGCCTCATTCTCTGCTATGACATGCAGACTAATTCTCTGCTGACATGAAGCCAGATTGTCTGTTACGGGACCTTTCTCCTCTGCCTGGGTTCTGGGCCTAAATTTATGAAAATTGACTCTTACAGTGGTGGGTGACGTGAAGCCTGATTCTCTGCTATGATATGAAGACTGATTCTCTGCTGACATGAAGCCAGATTGTCTGTTACGGGACCTTTCTCCTCTGCCTGGGTTCTGGGCCTAAATTTATGAAAATTGACTCTTACAGTGGTGGGTGACGTGAAGCCTGATTCTCTGCTATGATATGAAGACTGATTCTCTGCTGACATGAAGCCAGATTGTCTGTTACGGGACCTTTCTCCTCTGCCTGGGTTCTGGGCCTAAATTTATGAAAATTGACTCTTACAGTGGTGGGTGACGTGAAGCCTGATTCTCTGCTATGATATGAAGACTGATTCTCTGCTGACATGAAGCCAGATTGTCTGTTACGGGACCTTTCTCCTCTGCCTGGGTTCTGGGCCTAAATTTATGAAAATTGACTCTTACAGTGGTGGGTGACGTGAAGCCTGATTCTCTGCTATGATATGAAGACTGATTCTCTGCTGACATGAAGCCAGATTGTCTGTTACGGGACCTTTCTCCTCTGCCTGGGTTCTGGGCCTAAATTTATGAAAATTGACTCTTACAGTGGTGGGTGACGTGAAGCCTGATTCTCTGCTATGATATGAAGACTGATTCTCTGCTGACATGAAGCCAGATTGTCTGTTACGGGACCTTTCTCCTCTGCCTGGGTTCTGGGCCTAAATTTATGAAAATTGACTCTTACAGTGGTGGGTGACGTGAAGCCTGATTCTCTGCTATGATATGAAGACTGATTCTCTGCTGACATGAAGCCAGATTGTCTGTTACGGGACCTTTCTCCTCTGCCTGGGTTCTGGGCCTAAATTTATGAAAATTGACTCTTACAGTGGTGGGTGACGTGAAGCCTGATTCTCTGCTATGATATGAAGACTGATTCTCTGCTGACATGAAGCCAGATTGTCTGTTACGGGACCTTTCTCCTCTGCCTGGGTTCTGGGCCTAAATTTATGAAAATTGACTCTTACAGTGGTGGGTGACGTGAAGCCTGATTCTCTGCTATGATATGAAGACTGATTCTCTGCTGACATGAAGACAGATTCTCTGTTACGGGACCTCTCTCCTCTGCCTGTGTGTGTGCTGGGCCTAAATATATGCCAATGGACTGTTGCAGTGGTGGCTGACGTGAAGCCTCATTCTCTGCTATGACATGCAGACTAATTCTCTGCTGACATGAAGACAGATTCTCTGTTACGGGACCTCTCTCCTCTGCCTGTGTGTGTGCTGGGCCTAAATATATGCCAATGGACTGTTGCAGTGGTGGCTGACGTGAAGCCTCATTCTCTGCTATGACATGCAGACTAATTCTCTGCTGACATGAAGCCAGATTGTCTGTTACGGGACCTCTCTCCTCTGCCTGTGTGTGTGCTGGGCCTAAATATATGCCAATGGACTGTTGCAGTGGTGGCTGACGTGAAGCCTCATTCTCTGCTATGACATGCAGACTAATTCTCTGCTGACATGAAGACAGATTCTCTGTTACGGGACCTCCCTCCTCTGCCTGGGTGCTGGGCCTAAATATATGCCAATGGACTGTTGCAGTGGTGGCTGACGTGAAGCCTCATTCTCTGCTATGACATGCAGACTAATTCTCTGCTGACATGAAGACAGATTCTCTGTTACGGGACCTCTCTCCTCTGCCTGGGTGCCGGGGCCTAAATATCTGAGAATGGACTGTTCCAGTGGTGGGTGACGGGAAGCCAGATTCTCTGCTATGGAACCTCTCTCCAATTGATTTTGGTTAATTTTTATTTATTTAATTTTTATTTTAATTCATTTCCCTATCCACATTTGTTTGCAGGGGATTTACCTACATGTTGCTGCCTTTTGCAGCCCTCTAGCTCTTTCCTGGGCTGTTTTACAGCCTTTTTAGTGCCGAAAAGTTCGGGTCCCCATTGACTTCAATGGGGTTCGGGTTCGGGACGAAGTTCGGATCGGGTTCGGATCCCGAACCCGAACATTTCCGGGATGTTCGGCCGAACTTCTCGAACCCGAACATCCAGGTGTTCGCTCAACTCTACTGTTATAGCTAAATGATAAAGTACATGGAAGATCTACTATATTGGTATTCAGTTTAAATTGCTGTGTTGGCACTTTGCGATAAATAAGTGGGTATTTGGTTGCAGTTTGGGCACTCTGTCTCTAAAAGGTTCACCATCACTGCCATAGGGTAAAAAACAAAACAAAAAAAAAACAGACAATTGCCATGTCAGGACGGGGTTAAAAACAAACTGTGCTGTTGCATTTGTTCTTCTATTTTAGAAATGTAAACCATTTCATACATTGTGCCTTATTTGGGGCAGATGGCTGCCGGAGTTTATACACACGCGGTAGTATTGTAAAATACAATTGCTTGTTCTGAACAAACACCCCAAAATTCTCCCTTTTTTGGGAGCAGTAAAAGTTTAGTGCAGAAACTCACAAACTGGGCAAGGCAGGAAGACACTACCTTGCCACGCTGAAAACCCTCTAAGATGACACTGACGGTTGGATAAGATAGTACAGTGATAGCAAAGTATCTGCCTCCCCAGAAGCACATGAGGTCAAAAAATAGGGTATGTGTCAAGAAAGGGCACACTGCAGGTACAACTAAATGTAGTTGTTCAGGTGGTATGTCTCCCCTTGCTGATGTGAATCAGGTTGCTGTGACAGAGGAACATACATAACTGCTCCTATAGCAAAGACAGTGGGAGAGTGCTAACAAATTTGGGTGAAAGTGCAGAACTGCACCACATTTTGAAAATGACAAGACAATTTTTAAAGAAAGCTGGCTAAAATAAATTTGGATGAAGGTGTAGAAAAATGCACCAAATTTACCACAAATAGTTGGTAACCGTGAATAGTTCATGAATAGTTTTCTCATGGCCACACATCGCATCATCATCATTCATGATGTCTCACAATTAGTGTTGATTGCGAATATTCTAATCACAATTTTTTATTGCGAATATTGGCACTTCGAGAATTCACAAATATCTCGAATATAGTGCTATATCTTCGTAATCGCGAATATTCAAAAAAAATTTTTATCAGTACCCATGATCCCTCACTGCTTCTTGCTTGTGGGCGAATGAGAAGGCTGCAATATCTTTGACTTTAGGAGTAGTGTTTATTGCAAATTTTCAGATTGCCAATTATCGCAATTAAGAAAATGACTGGAGATCATGAATTCTCGAATTTACGAATATATGATAAATATTGGCCCAAATATTTGTGAAATATCGCAAATTCGAATATTGCCCCTGCCGCTCATCACTGCTCACAATGGTGCAAAGGACAATCATGTGGAACCTGAAAAGGAAAATAAGTAGCTGGTGATGGTAACAAGGACACTGCTTCTTGGGGATGTAGACTGGCTGCCACAAAGAAGACCGGAAGATGGAGGACAGTCTTGTTCTGAATGTTGGCCAGTTCTATTTTCCCACTCTATCTGGTGATGCAGCTTCATGTGCTGCAATAGACCCCTGGTACCTATGTTATTTTTATCTTCCCGCAGATTTTGCATATTACATGGTTTTGTGTGTTGGCCTTGTGGATAAAAATTCCAATTGGAATATACTTGCACAGAGCTTGCAGCAGCCGAGCTTGGCCCTGAACCCACAGTATCAGCAGCACATAGCAAGCGTTATAGGTCATTTGTCACAATGTTCTGGTGTGGCAGCACACTACAATCAGATCATTGCTGCCAGAATGATCTAGTCTGTTGCATCAAGCACTGGTGTCTGGAAATCCTGGTTGATCGAGGTCTGATTCATCTTTATGACGGTTAGTCTCTCAACATTGTGTGTTGAAAGGCGAGTTCTCTTTGGGGTAACTATTCCAGCCACCACACTAAACACCCACTCTGACGCCATACTACTGGCCGGGCAGGAAAGCTTGCCCAGGGTAACCTCGGCCAGTTGCGGCCACAATTCATGCTTGGCTGCCCAGCAGTCCAGGGGATCTTGGATCTGGGATGACAAGGTGTAGTTCAAGTATGCCAACGCCTGCAGGTTCAGGGTCTGCTCAATGTCCTGCTGCTGCTGGTTGATTTCTTCAGTACACGGGTGAAGAAAAGTGCTCATTAGAGACTCAAGACTTAAGTTGCTGCTGATGGAGCTGGTGCTGCACTTGACCACCCCCCTCCCCTCCAGCAGTCATGGCAGTGCAGAATGAGCTCAGAGAGTTCCCTAGGTTAGACCTTCATGAGGATGGGCAAAGACACGTATAGGCAGAGACAAACTGATTGCTGCGGCTGCTGCTACCACCACCCCTTCTTCTCCTGTTACTTGTGCCGGCTACCGCAACATTTTTGCCACTACCCATTTCTTTTGAGGGCCCAGACAGTCTGTTGACCATAGAGTACAGTAACTGAATCAGTAATGTAACATATGAAGTATGAATGGCGCAGCAGATAGACTAGGGAAAACGCACCTATATATTACACCGCCTGCTGACAATTAGTCT